>NC_089795.1:84940162-84945162 GCF_040412425.1 Macrobrachium rosenbergii
GGCTGCAATTTGGTATGTTTGATGATTGGAGGGTGGATGATCAACATACCTATTTGCAGCCCTCTAGCCTCGGTAGTTTGTAAGATCTGAGTGCGGACAGAAAAAGTGCGGACAGAAAAAAGTGCGGACGGACAGATCTGAACTGAAAACTAATTTTTTTTTTTTTTACATACAGAAAATTCATTCTGTGCTAAAATTTCCAGAGTATAAAATTATGTTAGATTTATCTTAACCATTTTGCCTGTCTCCCACTGAAATCAGTCACACGAGATCAAAATTCCATGTGTATTAAGTTAAAAATCCTTTTTTTCTCTCTCTCTCTTATCGTTTTATGATTCTGTATATTTTTTCTTTATTTTATTCACTCGCTGAACATTTATCTTGGGGTTAGATTAACATTTTCACAAAATCCCAATGATGAAATCTACTCTTGAATTCCATAAGTAATATTTACTCTCTACTGTTGACTTTTTACTAAAGTTATTTTTATTATTATTATTATTACTATTATTATTATGATTATTATTATTGTTATTATTATTATTATTATTATTAATATTAAATGAACAGATAATGTAAAAAATTACCTCTATGTAAGAAGGGTCGAGACGGTAAGTCCCGATGCTTATGACGTCACGCACCATCCCGAATTTCGGACAAAGGCGCCTTTATTCTGAAATACTTGTATAGGTTCCAGTGGAGAGAGAGAGAGAGAGAGAGAGAGAGAGAGAGAGAGAGAGAGAGAGAGAGAGAGAGAGAGAGTGTGTCTCTTGTCAGAGCAGGAGAAATAAATATATGGATAGACCTTGCTTTATATTTTATAGTTTATTATTATTATTATTATTATTATTATTATTATTATTATTATTATTATTATTATTATTAGTAGTAGTAGTAGTAGTAGTAGTAGTATGATTGGTAGTAGTAAGGTCATTCAAGTGTTCCCCATAGGGGGTAGCGCCATCAGTGCAACTCACGTGGTGCACTGTAGTCATTACCAAAAGGTGTTTGCAGAGTCCCTTCGGCCTCAAGCGGTAGTCACTTTTTAACCTTTTACTTTAGCTCCGTTTCTTCTTCCTTTCTTCAACCTGGCTGTCCAGCCTCTCTAAATATTACTTCTTTAGGTCCTTTTACTTCATATCCTTTATTTTCTGGATCTCTTTATATTGCTGTCCAACCACTCCAACTCCCTCGTATCACCGTTTTAAGCGCTAAATGGTCCAAAGTGTCCCAGTGCTTGGCTTGACAGCCTAAATTTCATAAACGTAACTGAATGGAAATATTCGTCTCCTAGTTGCAACCCCATTTATTCCTTTTACCGTATCTCCATTCATATTCTTTCTTCCGTCTTACTTTCTACCCTCTTCTAACAGTTGTTTCATAGTGCAACTGCGAGGTTTTCCTCCTATTACACCTTTGTAACTTTCTACTCTCAATTTTCATTTCAGCGCTGAATGACGCCATAGGTCCCAGCGCTTGGCCTTCGGCCTAAATTGTATATTCTCTGAAGGAAATACAGGATCAGAAGTCAGAGATACGGAAGATACAGTTACAAAAAGTTACATGAAATAAACGCCGTGAATAGCAAGCTTCCCGGGTGCTTTTCATAACTAAAAGCGAGTTACCTCTTCAACTATTCAATCTTACCTTTCACGTTTCTTTACGTAGCGTGACAGTGACTGCCTTCACGCCTTCACGCCTTCGCCCCAAGTTATCTTAATGCCTGGCCTGCGGTGTTGCCCTCTTTAGAGAGTTAACAGGGCCTTTATTCTTTTATTCTTAAGTCTGAACGACCCATTCAAGGTATCAGTTATGCGATGGGTAGTTGTTACTTTGACTCTCTCTCTCTCTCTCTCTCTCTCTCTCTCTCTCTCTCTCTCTCTCTCTCTCTCTCTCTCTCTCTCTCTCTCCGCCTTCCCCTTTTACACATTCTAATGTTTATTTCAGTGCTTGAGTACGTATACTTTTAATAACGACGGTAATATAAGAGAGGGTCGTGGTCTCTCTCTCTCTCTCTCTCTCTCTCTCTCTCTCTCTCTCTCTCTCTCTCTCTCTCCGCCTTCCCCGTTTACACATTCTAATGTTTATTTCATTGCTTGAGTACGTATGCTTTTAATAACGACGGTAATATAAGAGAGGGTCGTGTACTTATACAAGGGTCATTACTGCTGTGCAGGGATACTTGCATGCGTTTCCATTTATATATCTGTATGGGCATTAGACTTGCCGAGGTTCTAAGTAAAAAGGGCATATATATATATACATCGTATGTATATAAATTATATTCATTTATTTATTTATACAATATATCTATGTCTATATATATATATATATATATATATATATAGTATATATATATATATATATATATATATATATATATATATATATATATATATATATATATATATATATATATATATATATATATATATATATATATATACAAAACAAGGAACATTTCGCCATGCTGTACTGTTAGTCCAGGATTCTACTTATCATTTTACAACTCTCTCTCTCTCTCTCTCTCTCCCCAGATGCTAAAAGGTCTCTCCCCCAAACCGAATAAACCGGTGACCACCGACTGAGTTGGCCCCTGTGGCAGTATGCAGCTGCACTCAAATGTACAACAGCGACTCCTCACACGTATGATTTATCGACCGCATCCACCGAGGTTAACCCAACCTTTGGCCTAAGGGATGTCTGCTCCTCCCCGGAGCTCTCTATAATGTCAACAAAGAAAAAGAATCTAAACGCGAGGAGAGAGACAGTTGCTCGCCCATGCCCCACGGGGGAGTGAAGGAAATGTCGCAGTATTGCCCGGATGATAAATAGACGGATGATAATAATAATCATCTTCCCTCATAGATGGTAATAATGAATAATCACCTTCCCTCATTGTGTGCACTTATTCTCTTGGAACGAGCGGTAAGGTCGCCTACTGCTTGACTGGCGGTGCTCAGTCGAAAGAGGGGGTCATAATATGTTGAGAATGGGAGAAGTAGGAGTAAGATTTATTAAAGAAAAATGAAGTCAGAATGTATGGTTGATTACATTAAATATAAGGCCAAAATAGTGCAAAAAACAAAGCAAGTATAATGGCTAAGAACCTCTGGATGGGGAAGAACATCCTCTCTGTAGATGTGAGACTTCCACATAATTAATTTATTAATATAGGGATCTCTATATCCACAAGGTGTTGGCTAATCAGCTTGTGTGTATATGTATATATATATATATATATATATATATATATATATATATATATATATTATATATATATATATGTGTATATATACATATATATATGTGTGTGGTGTATATATTATATATATATATATATATATTAATGTATATAAATGCATATATATATATATGTATATATATATATTATATATAATATATATATATATATATATATATATATATATATATATATATATATATATATATATATATATATATATGTGTATATATATATATATATCATCCATTGGTCAAGGAAATGTATCTTGGTGTTCACTTTTCATTAGTTCCTTCTCTGTGGTATAAATTAAATGGTGGAAAATAATATTGATAATTTTTTAGTTGATAATCATTTCCAGTAAAGCAAATCTTTGGCCAAATGCACAAGAAAATTTCCACTTAATAGGCGACATACTTCAGATTTATAAAAATTTCATGCTAGTCAATTAATTTAGGATTTCCTCACATGCCACTTTCAAAAAGAGCAAAATTTCTTGTAATATTTTATTTGTTCCAATTCGTATTCTCGGCCGTACCTTTAGGCTCGCCATTTCAGTCTGCAAAGCTTATAGTTTTCTGGAGAAGAAAACTATTGAGATGGCTATTTGTCTGTCCGTCCGCACTTTTTCTTTCCGCCCTCAGATCTTAAAAACTACTAAGGCTAGAGGGCTGTAAATTGTTATGTTGATCATCCACCCTCCAATCATGAAACATACCAAATTGCAGCCCTCTATCCTCAGTAGTTTTTATATTATATAAGGTTGAGGTTAGCCATGGATCGTGCATCTGGCACCGCTCTCCGGAGGCGTCGCCGACCCACCTTCAGTTGACCAAATCTGGGGAGCAACTGAGCGCTGCCCAGTCGTAGCTGAGAGTTTCACAGGCTGTACAGAAAACTCGATTACGCCGAAGAAACTTCGGCGCATTTTTTACATGTTCATGTTAATATCAAATTTCTTTGATTTAAATAAAGACCATATTTTGTTCTTATTTTGTAGGTGAACGTTCTTGTTCCTGCATATTAATAATGAAATGATTCCCCGTTACAAAAACTCTCATTAGCATATTGTTGAATTGTATCAGTATCTGGGTAGCCTGGTTTTTATTAAGACTTCTTGAAAAGATATATGTTTTATTTGCGCTAAATTTCATATAGTAGAGCTTGATGGTGGCATGCCACTTAATCTTTTTTCATATTTCCTTTTCTATATCTGATGTTCATTATATTATTATTATTATTATTATTATTATTATTATTATTATTATTATTATTTATGTTGTCATTATTATTATTATTATTATTATTATTATTATTATTATTATTATTATTATTATTATTATTACTCAAAGCCAAAAACCTCTAGCCCAAAGCCCCAGCTGGAAAAGAATAAGTAAAGAAGCAGAGAATAAGCCGTATAAGAGAAATAACAAAGAAAAACAGACAAGATAAAACAAATGTACAAGGAAATGAGACCAACTGTGAACGTGCTCACAAAAAAAAAAAATTTTTTTTTTTTACTCAGTCTGAACTTGAGAAATTCGAATGTCTCAACTACAGTAATTCCACAGCCTTTGTTTTTGGTCTGCATTTATTGTTATTATGTGTATTTGCTCCATACTTATTCTTCTTTTCGTGCAAGAGATAACTTTTATATTATTATTTTAATAAAAGCCCGAATCTCATTTTGAAATTTATGTAGAATTTTCGTTGTGTGTGTGATTCCAATAACTTCTGAAAGGGCTTCATCCTCGTG
>NC_089795.1:84955162-85015162 GCF_040412425.1 Macrobrachium rosenbergii
AAACAAAAAAACAAAAAAACACGTACCAAGATGTTTGCCAAGAGCAAAGCCAGTCTGGCCTGAGCTTGTTTTTGTTTTCATTTTTTTTTTCTGCTGCGAAACTGCTAAAAGAAAATCTTGAGGCTTTTGTCTGCGAGAACGGTTCGAAGGAAAAAGTGGTCCCTTCATTCACATCTTTGTTGTCTTCTTTCGTGTCTAGGAGCTAAGTTCTCCCGGGGGTGGATTGTGTCGGAGTAGTAATAATCCTGATATGCCTAATGAGAGCCTGGGACTCAGTGGATTTCAAAGGTATAATTTTATTTTGTTTCCCATCAATAAATTTCATTCTCCCTTTTTTTCGCATCTTTGTTATATATACTTTTACTTTCGAAGATCTACGCCAGTTTTTTTTTTTTTTTTTTTTTTTTTTTTTTTTTTGCTGTTGTGATGTCCAGGCGATCTTGGGTCTCTGAGATGTTAAGTGGGCACTCTTAGATTTATCGTAGGCCTGTGTTGGTTCTGAAGAGTTCTGTTTTTAGGTTGTATCAAACCGCAATCTTATTGAATCGGTACTTCTTCAGTATATTTTGTTTTCATCTTTTCACATTCAGGTCGAATGTCTTGAGTTTACAAACCACGTCCTTGGTCAGTATATGAGCTTAGTATCTATTAATAGCTGGTTTCATATTAGAGAGGTCCAGTATAAGGGATCTGACCAATTTTGTCTCCCAAGGTGTGTGTGCTGTTATATAGTTAGGCGGGGTCCACCTTTGAGAGCCGCTCTTCTACAGTCATTAAGAACTTATCAGTACTTTAATGTATACCTTGATAATATCCTTTTTTTTTGTCGCTTTTACATGATTTTACTGAAAAAATGTAACACTTCCATTAATTATTTTTGGGAGTGTTCCATCATGAAAAGCTTAAAGTTTTGTAGTCTAAAAACAAACAAAATAAAAACAATAGAACTAAAACAATAGGTGAAAATCATTAAACTACAGTATAATTTCTTGTAATATACATATTACAACAGATGGGAGGAATCATTTAGGTTTAATGATTTTCCAGATTATTATTAAGAATATGTAATCCATATTACAATCAGATCACTAAAATTTTAAAATATGTGTCCTACCTGATCCCAAGATTTTTAAGTGATTCTTTGCAGAAGAACTGTGTTGGTTTCAAATGAATTCCATCTAGGGGGCAAGAGCCCTTGTTGGCATGAGGTCAGCTTAAAGTGTATTGTTCCCAAAACGACGCCGGTTTTTTGTATTAATAATTTTTTGGTTGATCAGAAAATTTCACTATATTTCAGGGCAAGACTCACTCTCCTGACCTAAGTGATCTCTTCTTTTTCTACGTGACCTGAGGTCATGGTTCAAAGTGGTGTCGATGACCTTTGAAATTGTGCGACCGTGTAAGAAAATATTAATTCAATTGATTATGGTTCATTATGTTTTTTCATCTTAGCATTTTAATGCCGGGACTGGCAGTGGAAGCTCAGTGGTATTGTCAGCAAGTTTCCACTTTGTCAGTCCCGAGTTCAGTTTCCGTTGAGAGCACGATAGATTTTCGTTGGGGCATGACTTTTCCGTCTTCCTGCCTCGTCATCATCAACAGCTATTGCCTTGCTCCGCAGGTCCCACGTAGGTGGAGAGAGAGACTGAGTGCTGTTAATCTTCTTGTATGTTCTGTCTCTAGGAAATGGTGCAAGTGTCCTGTTTTCCTCTGCCGCGACCTTGTATCCTTTGAAACGTTGTTATTTATTTCAAAAAGAAAATTTCTGTGGCCGTTCTTTGAGAACATATATTCGGTTAAAAGTTCCATGGGGCATAAAATTAATATATCGTCCCCTTTCTGGCAGTGTCGAATACGCATTTTTTCAGTTTTTTGAGTTATCTGCATCGACAGTGATAATTATCTTTGATTTCTTGTTTCAGCAAAGCATCAAGGATGTCGATGTATGAGAGAGACATTTCATACTTAGCTGAAACAGGATGTTAGTGATGAAATCACTGTTGCAGTTAAATAATAAAAAAAAATGCGTATTCGAAACTTTGCCAGAAATGGGACGATATTTTTTATCGGTGCTACTTTGGCTTGTTATCTACGCGTCACCTGCCCCGAGGTGCTAGTACTAAACATGGCGGTAGCTCCTTGGGACACCGTGTTCAGTACTAGCCCCTCGGGGATCAAAGTATTATATACACCCATTTCTATATTGTGTGGTCGATAAATTATATTAATAAACGATATCTTCGTGCGGCCGTCTACTTTACATTTACCATACGGTGTTTACTAGTACTAGCATTTATTAGTACTAGCACCTCGGAGTATGTGACGCATAGATAAGAAGCCAAAGTAGCACCGGTATAAAATATCGTCCCATTTTTGGCAAAGTTTCGAATACGCATTTTTTTTTTATTTGCACCGACAGTGATTTCATCACTAACATCCTGTTTCAGCTAAGTATGAAATGTCTCTCTCACCATACATCCTGGATGGCCTGTTTCAGCTAAGTATGAAATGTCTCTCTCACCATACATCTTGGATGGTGTGAGAGACAGACTTGATGTTTTGCTGAAACAAGAAATCAAAGATAATATCACCGTCGATGCAGATAACTAAAAAAATGGAAAAAATGCCTATTCGACACTGCCAAAAATGCGACGATATGTTAATGTTATGCCCCATGGAACTTTTAACTGAATATGCTCTCAAAGAAAGGCCACAGAAATGATCTTTTTGAAACAAATAACAACGTTTCAAAGGCTAATATAAGGAAAACAGGTCATATGGGATTTCAGAGGAAGAAACAGACATCACAGATCTCGCGCGCGATTTACAAGGTCGCACTCACGAATGCAGAACGACTGCATCTCAAGCATTTTAAAGCAAGCTGGAGTAACCGAAGCGGAATTTTCGAACCCGCCACGGCGGCGTGAGTGAAACTCTCGGGCAGACTTGTTCCTGGGCCTCAGTTTTACGGCTGGAAAAAGGATTCACTCGCTACTACCTGAGAAGCGTCGCCTTCGAGGAGATTAGTCTAAAGATATCACTGGGCGTCACTTTCTAAGCCAGGTCTCTAGAAAAAGCTTTTATTTTTTTTTTTTTTATTTTCTCGTCTCCTTCAACACTCCGTTCGACCCTTCTCCTTAACTTTCTCCTTATCGGCGGATGGGTTTCTCTCTCTCTCTCTCTCTCTCTCTCTCTCTCTCTCTCGCTTTTTCCAAATCATGTAAACCATTCGAGATCCAGATTTTTTTTTTTTTTATTACAAGGTCCGTTCAGCGAGCCGGCGTCGTCAGATTTTTCTCTATGTAGTTTTCTATTCGTTTCTTTGGATATTTTCAACACTTGTATTGTAATGGATCAATAAGCTTCTCTGCTGTGACATATATATATATATATATATATATATATATATATATATATATATATATATATATATAAAATATATGTGTGTGTATATATGTGCACACATATTTTTATGATGTATGTCTGTGCGTGTTTGTGTGTGTGTGTGTATGAATGTGAATGTCATACATCCTTTTTCCTCTTAAGCCGTCTTATTCACAGTAAGTCTTTGGAATAGGGATGGAAACTTCATGCCCGTATTTAACACTGCACACTATCACCGTTTTCGTCTAACTACCAGGTAACTATAATATATTAATATTATAATTCACTGCTTAAGGTACATTAGGTCTTCATCGAGGTGTACCCATCTGACCTTCCTGCTCCATGAGTAGACTTGGGTCTACTAGTTCAGTAGAGCACTGTGCTGCAGGTTAGGTCACAGTGAAATATATATATATATATATATATATATATATATATATATATATATATATATATATGTATATATCTATGTATATATGTATTATCTATATATATATATATATATATATATATATATATATATATATAGAGAGAGAGAGAGAGAGAGAGAGAGAGAGATATATATACATATATATACAGTATATATATATATATATATATATATATATATATATATATATATATATATATATATATATATATATATATATATAGAGAGAGAGAGAGAGAGAGAGAGAGAGAGAGAGAGAGAGAGAGAGAGAGAGAGAGAGAGAAAGGATTTGGTAAAAATTGTTTATGGAATTCAGAGAGAGAGAGAGAGAGAGAGAGAGAGAGAGAGAGTAAAAATTATGTATGGTAAATGCCTGACAGTATGAAGAAATTGCTTAGCTAGAAAACTGAGCATTATCTACAGCTACGCGTCATACGGCCGGTCCTTCCAAGAGAGAGAGAGGAGAGAGAGAGAGAGAGAGAGATTACAAAAAAAGTTTTCTATGTCTTAGGCTCGTCGGTTTTCAACAAAAACAAGAAATCCTGGATTTGGGGTGTCTGGTTACTCTCTCTCTCTCTCTCTCATACGCACATGCGCGTAGTCCTGGAAGGTTGCTTTGAGTTCTCTCTCTCTCTCTCTCTCTCTCTCTCTCTCTCTCTCTCTCTCTCTCTCTCTCTCTCTCATACGTATACACGCACGTAATCGTAGAAGACTTCTTGAGTTTTTTGTCTCTCTCTCTCTCTCTCTCTCTCTCTCTCTCTCTCTCTCTCTCATACGCACATGCGCGTAGTCCTGGAAGATTGCTTTGAGTTCTCTCTCTCTCTCTCTCTCTCTCTCTCTCTCTCTCTCTCTCTCTCTCTCTCTCTCTCGTACGTTTAAAATTTTCTCTCACCTAATTATTATTTTCTTAAGCCAATACAATGAGGGTACCATTTTCCTGAAGAAGATTTAAGTTAACTCATTTTGCCAGAATTCATCTGGGATTCACTTCAGAAAGGAAGAACTTGATAAAAATGACGATTACTCTTGGAGATTACCAAGACTAACATTTATACTTTTAGGAATTATGTTGAAGATGCATGGCGTTTATATCTTGGAATATATAGTAACTTTTTTTAAAGACATATATTCGTAAACATGATTGTATTAAAGTACAGAGTGATATCAATTTTTTTTTTTTTTTTTTTTTACCAAACAGACGGTGAAGTTTCTCGCTTAGTTGCAGCCCATTTCATTCCTTGTACTCTACCTCCGTTCATATTCTCTTTCTTCCATCTTACTTTCCGCCCTCTCCTAATTATTGATTCAACTGTTTTTGACGCTTAATGACCTCATACGTCCCAGCGTTTGGCATTTGGCTTAAATTTTTTATATTCCAGTTCCAGAACATTAAGCAAAAGATTCATCTAATTTTCTCTAAGATTATAGAGGTTCAGATGTCTCTGGTTTGTCTCTTGACAATATGGCGGTCTTCCAGGAATCCAGTACTTTCAAGATGAGAAAAAAAAAGGAAAAAATATGGCTTGCGACTTGCGAGAATTGCACGGCCATTTTGATATTAAATGGTCAGCCATTAACCTTGATGCGTAACGGTGCCATTGTCTGTAACTTTGGGGCCTTTGCGCCCCCCCCCCTCGGCCTTTCCCTGGGTCGTGGGTCAAGTTGTAATGACCTGGTCTTCCCCCTCTCCCCCGCCTCCACCACCCCTCGCTTTAATATTTTATTATTTCTTTTTTTCCTTTTTTTTTTGTCATTCAAAGATGATTCTCGCAGTCGAAAGCTCTCGAGACAAAATGTGATTTGTATGTGCGTAATTTTCATGGCCTTGTGCTCGATCCGTATTGTCAGTGAAGGGAAATGTTTACGATTAACAAACGTGTTATACCAGAAAATGAGGACATAAAAAAAAAAAAAAAAATCCACGAAGGAAACGGAAACACTGGAGTGCAGCACTCCAGTGTTTCCGTTTCCTTCGTGGATTTTATCTTTATTTATATATTCATCACGTTCCATATTTTCGTGATTCAGTTATACACACACACATATATATATACTGTATACTGTATGTGTGTGTGTTTCGAACACTATATCAAGATTTAATTCATAAGAAAAGGGTCACCTTTATCATCGTCTTTACAGTGCGTGACTGTTCTTTGTAGCCTCCAATAATAATAATAATAATAATAAGAAAGGAGGCCTCGTATACATACCTAAATAAAAATGATGGCAGATACCATCAGAATTAACTTAGAGTAAAATTTCTCTATTTTTCTGATGATTCTTTTCTCTGTAAGGGGGAGAGGTCACGTCATAAATGCCCTATATTCATTTAATCTGGAAGATGTCCTGTACATATTCAGAGATGTTTTCGTTATACTAGTACATACTTACATTTGGTTGCAACTGCAGAGGAAATGCAAAGTATTGTCTTATTTTTCTGCATCTGGACACAACATGACCACAAGGAAAGGTGAATTCATACTGAATTCTGGCGCTGATGGTGGATTTAAAATGCAGGACAACAGGAGATATCAGATGAAGCAATGGGAACTTCCCTTTTTAGAGCATGCTGTGATGCACAAGGATGCTGGTCCAGTAAACACAGTTGGTTCTAAATCTGATGCTGGCGTTGTGGTTTAGAGCTATGGTCCCAGACATTGAACGAGTGGCTCCTTTTGATACAGAATTATATGCAGTTTCAGTAGTTTTAGAAGAAATTGTAACTTGTGGCAAGGAAATCTGTGAAATTGTCAGTGATTCCTTGAGCGTACTGCAATCTGTGGGAAAGTTTAACACCAATCTCCCGGTTGTCCAGGAGATTTTAAAGTGGATATTTTGTTTTTAGTTAATCGTCTTGTAACAGAAATTAACTCTTCAGTGTACTAGCCCACGTAGGTTTGACAGTAAATGAAAGAACGGACAGTCTGGCAAAGAGTATAGCATCCAATTCTGTAGAAAGACTGATCCCTGTGCCCTCTAGAGACGTTTTCCCAGCAATCAGGATAAAAGTCTGGTTGGGAGTAACCATAAAATGTCAGAAATTTCCCAGTCATCGCTCCCAAGAGTATATACAATAATACCAAGGGATGGAAAATTGTCCCGTGTCGTCTGAGGATTGGGCACGGGTATTTGAACCGTGGATTTCTGATGGTCAAGCAACCCCAGTCATCCTGTAATGACAGTTCTGACTTGTTGACTGTACGACACTTGCTGGTAGAGTATCCCCAGTGGGTCCTGAGCGTTCCAGTTTTGGTGACCTGGGAAGTTACGGGCTGCTGAAGAGCAAGAACCCGTGTCAGCACAAGGCTGGCTTAATCTGGCTTACATAGATAAAACTGAGAAGACATTTCCTCTCTGAAAGTCGGGACGGTGAAGGCAGTGGCCTCTTCTCAAGAAAGCTCAGAGAGCAAGTCAACTTTAACCTTTGGTGCAAAGTGTAAAGAAGGAGCTGGATTTCTTAAAGTATTGTAATTTTATTTTTAATGTCATAATTAAGTATATAACTTAATCTTAAAACTGTATACTATATTTGTTACCATTCTCTTTGCGTATATTAAGTATTATTGTATGATAGAGGGTGTGCGTGCGTGTGTATGTGTGTTTGTGTGTGTGTGTGTAAAACTTTAAAAGAAAATAAAAAAGTTGATGGATAAGAAAAAAATTGATGGATAAGGATGGATGGATGAGGGTATGGGCCTAGGAACCCTTTTTCTCTGAGAGCTTTCACTTATATATATATATATATATATATATATATATATATATATATATATATATATATATATATATATATAATATATTATGCATATCAAAATAACAAAACAGAATTAGAAATTTGATATTAAGAAGGCTTATTAAAAACAGCGACCCCGTTTAGGGATGAAGCTGAGAAGTGTGTGTCTGTGTGTATATATATATATATATATATATATATATATATATATATATATATATATATATATATATATATATATATATATATATATATATATCTGTATGTATGTATAATATATATGTGTGTGCTTTCGCTTGCATGTGTTGTGCCCGAAATAGAAAGGCAACTTATTAAAAGGCAGGTTCATACGAACTGTCTTCACTTCGGCAGACATGACCCACTGCTAAACTGCTCTACTTTACCTGAGGGTAGAGGCTTGGCCATTTGAGCAAGGGAAAAAAATGCTGTGTCATTCGCTCACAAGCATCACACGTCATTTGTCAAAGGTCACGGGAAAGGGAAGAGGGATTTTCTCTGCCCTGATGATTAAAAGGAATCGTTTCACTTCGGCGGCTTTGTCGAGTAAAAGGTTATCGTTAAGCTTACTGTCTGGCTTCAATGCATCGTTAGGCCTAGTGGCTTCCCCAGTGCTTGTATAAGACTAGATGAGAATGCTGAACCACGAATTACCAGCTACATTATAGATGAGAATAAACTGTTTCCTTCACAAAAATTAAACGAGAAAAACGAAGCTGCTAACGACTTGGTAGGAGAGGATTGTGATTTGTGAAACTGTGCGAGGAAAAATGCTTCGATTTTGTCTTACAGCCGACGGAGAGGAGGTACGTAGGTCCTTTCTCGGAGAATGTCGTCGATGTTGAAGTACCACGCAACGCACATGGTGGCCAATTCCACCTTGTTTTTTCTTTCAGAGAGAGAGAGAGAGAGAGAGAGAGAGAGAGAGAGAGAGAGGTCACTTTCTCATTCACTGATTCATACTCCTATGTGAAGGTTTGATCATGGATGTGCGTGTGTTTAGTTCTAAATGCGAGCATGTTTAGAATTTCCAGGGGAATGGGTTAGGAAAAATCTTTAGACTCACTGCTTAGATTCAATTAAAACTTCACTGCAAAGATAAAAACTAGAAGATTGCAAGGATCATGTATGTCAGAATTTTCTTCCATACAGAACATTTATGGAAATCGGTTAAAAAAAACTTTCTTATTAAGTGTTGTCACAATGAAATGCACTTCTTTAAGTTTGATTATGATAATTAGATGTTGCATCTGTCAATACGAGGTTAGTTCTCTCTTGTTTATGTTTCATTGACGTCTTTCAGTTTCCAGACATTTGTTGACTTTTCTGCTTTTAGTTTAATCATGTGACCCCCTTCTCTCTCTCTCTCTCTCTCTCTCTCTCTCTCTCTCTCTCTCTCTCTCTCTCCACGTCCTTCCTGAACCAACAACTCGGTCTATTATGATCAAATTCCGTTTAATAAAAGCGGAGTGAAGGGAGCTGGTCAACGTAATACCCCCAACAAAAAATGCGAGGAGGGAAGTAGGCGGGCATGTTAAGCTCATGCTCAATGCTCCATTTATCTCTATAACTTCCACTCCCCTTCCATATAAGCCCAGAGACGTCGGACTCCCTCTTTTCTAGATTCTAGAGTATAGAAAGGGCATTCTCTTTCTCTTTTCCTGCCTCTCACTCGCGGAGGAGGAAAAAAAAAGAAGCTAAATCAATCAAACGACCTTCAGCAACCAGCCACTCCTGCCAACGGCTCCGTAGACGAGCCTGCAGGGGGTACTCTAGAAAGGACAGAATGTGAAGCACCTCCTTTGCCGTTAAGGCTCATAAGTGCTGAAAACCTGTTATTTGAGACCGCCGCCGCCGTCCTACAAAGTACTTAGTAACGGGAAGTCCGTCCGTTTCGGAGACCACGTGAGACATCTGCGTATGTACAAAAGGCCCACGGTAAACGCTACGCTATGGAATTGCGTAACGGGACGAGAGTAAGTGAAATATTGCGATTGGCCGTTACAGACTTCTGAGGGAAATTGAGCTAACTGCAATTCGAAATTATGGAACGTATAGCATTATTCGGAGCCCTACGGGATTCTTCAGAGCCATAGACTGTGTAGGCAGTTGTGACAATAGCTTGCCATCTTTTTATCGTTAGTTAATGAGAGGTTATAATACCAGTCTGGGAATGAGTGACTCAGGATTGATATGGCCTGTGAAACATGTCTGCGTAGTAATTGAATGATCCCATTCCAGCGGCTCTTTCATTTCTCGCCCCCAATAAAGGGAAGGGCGATGCCATTATCATATCGCAGATGCTTATTATCGGCGCTTAAGTGACGTAACGGGGAGAAAGGCCGGACGCTCTAGCTAACCGGGAGGTCGTAATTACACGCAAACAGAACGCTGTCAACAGCGCTTTCAAGTCCTTGGTCAAATGCGCTTCAGGTATGGGTATTGGACCTTGGGCATTAAAATCGCTTATGACCTGGGCTGACGAAAGGAAGAAATGGGTGGATGGCTATCTGGTGTGCCTTAGGGTCAGACGCCTCCTACCCTTACAATATACCAACCGCTGCCTAAAGCAACGTCCATTCCCCCTCCCTGAGTCACTCTCACCGCCCCCCCCCCCTCGCCACAGTCACACTGAGACAGTATATTCCCGACTGCCGGTAAAATTATTATTAGTTTTGTCTTATATACTAAATGAGTTCCCGCAGATAGGCGGCAGGTTAAGGAGAGGAGATCACGTAAACATCCGATTTTCTCTTAAAAGTTTATTGGACTACACCCACGTGTGCGAGCATATATATAGGCCTATAATACACATATATACATATATATATATATATATATATATATATATATATATATATATATATATATATATATATAAACTTAAAAGCAATTGTTCATCAGCAGTTCGATGGAGTTACATCTTTTAGGGAAAACGGATATTTGGTGATTAAACAGTTTCGTTTTGACTCCTATTAAACACTGAATACCAGACAGAATGATTCTACGCAACTCCAAAAAGAACGAGAGAGCGAGAGAGAAAGAGAACTTTCGCACAGATCAGTATCCGAAATCAGAAATGGTCAAGGTTAACCAAATAAAGGCAAGCATCGAGGAATGCGTTCATTACTTCTCGATTACGAAAGACATCCACCACACAACATGAAATGAACACACTAGGCGCGCTTGGGCCATTCATGAAGAACATCTTCACTAGACCATTTTCCATAGCATCGAAATAAAAAAAAACACACGTTACAAATTGAAATTACCGTCCCGGTGAAACCAAATGTTTTATGGCCATGAAAGTACCACGAGCAGAGGAAAATGGCTAGCTAAGTGATCTCAGGAACGCGGCCGTTCTTTACGGTGGCGAGAGGTAATGAATGATCTGTATTGGTAACTTATACGTCTAGTTTTGTGTGTGTGTGTGTGTGTGTGTGTGTGTGTGTGTGTGTGTTCGCGCGCTCCTTTGAGGCCATAACGAAAAGGCATCTGCTGAGGTTCATCTCGCGTCAGAAGGGACTTGAAATAAGGGCTTTGTATCTTAAGCCTTCGTCTGGCCAGGTACCCAATTAACTTTGCGACCACCTGAAGATAGGCAACAGCAACTCTTAAAAGTAACCTTTCTATAGACAACGGCAACTTTGTAGTAATCTTTCCATAGTACCAGTGGATATATTTCACACCCCATGGAGCTATCTGACTTTGCAGTTATCTACTTTTTTTTTTTTTTTTTACTTTATTTCTTGGTAGTCGTTAGATGTCTTAACTCTGTTTCTTTGGTATTCTGGGGACTTGTCCATATATACATCACACACATATATATATCTAGTTTTTATTTTGTTAGTTTATCCCGTTCTGTTCCTTTATCTTGTGTCCTTTTTGCCTTTTTTAAACATTCCTTCAACATTTTATATATTTAGGCGAACTGCTCATCTCTGACAGACATACGCACATTACCGAATGTCTGCTCCAGCGAAGTATAAATTATGCTATTATAATGTACCCCCGAAGAGACAAAAATAATGAATTCCATGAGAAACTTCCATTATCGTAACATTTATCAAACAGAACAGTAATAGCATCGAACACAGCTGCGGTCGAAATATAGAACACCCACTGAGCGTGGATTGAGATAATTGATCTACAATCCGAGATTATCACTGCCAGGGTTTGTGAGCATGCGCGTTCGTATCAGCAATTCGGGAGGAAATGTGTGATTTGCGTAAAAAGTTGTGTGACGGGTGCTACACTTGCGGTAGAGTATAGTTATATGGAAAGTTGGCACGATTTATAACCTGGAGGGGACAAGTCTTCCTGATACATTCCAGAGGTCTTCTAGATTAAAGCTTTCAGGTTATCAACCTAAAATCTACTTAGAACAGGAAAGCTGACATTGTACCCAGAGCGAACTCAACTCAGGCACCCCGTAAGGGTGGGGGAGAGGGGTGGGGTGAGCGTAGTACGGTCAGTACACCTCACGCCGTGCATTGTCGGCATTGCTTAGTTAAGGTACTTTGCAGCGTCCCTTCGGCCCCAAGCTGCGACCCCTTTCATTCCTTTTACTGTACCTACGTTTATATTCTTTTTCTTCCGTTTCTCTTTCCATCCTGAAGTGTCTAAATAATTAACATAGAAAAACGACACAATAAAAGCAAATTTAAAAGAGAATTTATTTAGTAAGTAATTTTGTGACATTATTGTACAGCAGTATTACGGATACTTGTGATGGATAAACATTTCGTCTTGATTTTTAGAAAATTTCGTATGTTGCATATGAAAAAAATATGGTTTTTTTTTTTACTTTTCTGAGAAGAAAACTACTGTGCCGGGTTTGTCTGTCCGGCCGCATTTTTTTCTGTCCGCCCTCAGCTCTTAAAAACTACTGAGGCTAGAGGGCTGCAAGTTGGCATTTTGATCATCCACCCTCTAGTCATCAAACATACCAAATTGCAGCCCTCTAGCCTCAGCAGTTTTTATTTATTTAAGGTTAAAGTTAGCCATAATCGTGCTTGTGGCAACAATATAGGACAAGCCACCACGGCCGGCTGAGAGTTTCTTGGGCCGCGGCTCATACAGCATTATATCGAGACCACCGAAAGATAGATCTGTTTTCGGTGGCCTTGATTATACGCTGTACAGAAAACTCGATTGCGCTGAAGAAACCTCGGCGCATTATTTGTTTATTTAAAAAACTATAAACGCAATTTACGCGAACTTCTTATTGAAATATATGAAAAAAAACCTTGACGTATTTCATACAAAAGTATGAACAGCTTAAGTTTGGCCGTCAGTAAATCTTTTTGAAATTTCATTAAATTCATTCTGCCTCATTATACAGAAGGTGTGATGAATTCATCATGTTGCATTTTTCCTTCTTTCGTGTTTACTTATAAACTTAAGGTAATTTATTGTTTTTCCACTTATTTGTCCAGAGCTGTTATTGAAATTTATGCTTTGTCATATTTCACATTGCCCTCTATATTTTTTCGAGGACATTAATAATAATGATAATAATAGTAGCCTAATATTTATGATAATAATAATAATAATTACAGTAATGGTGATGATAAAATTAATAAAACAACCCGACAAGAAAAGGGGCACACAGAGAAAAAATAAAAGAAAATCATTATATCATCCATAAAGAGAAATAAAAAAAAGACGTGAGTGAGAAAAACGAGGATAGAGATGGAAACAGAAATAAGAAATAATAATGCTGATCAGTTATAAAAAAAAAATACAACAAATAAAAGAAGACGGGAGAAGAAATGCACCCAAAGAAAAAGAATAAAACTGTAAAATAAAAAAAAAGACAGAAAGCAGAGATCTTTCCAGTTAATGACAGAGGGCCCAGAACGTTTGAATGAAAACGAGGGAACGCCAGTCTCCTCGATACCAGAGATAAACAAACGCTTCTTCTTCTTCTTCTTCTCCCGAACACGACGCACGAGAGCAAATCAATTACGGAGATTCGAAGCCTGATCCTTGCGTCCATAAAATGCGTTCTTAATCACGGCATATCTGACAGCATTAAGGCTTTCACTTCCTCAGATTGCTTTCGCAAATTGTGGGCTTTTTCGAAGAGAGAGAGAGAGACTGACTTTAGTACTACAAGCCTACGGAATGTGCAGGTGACGGAGAGAGAGAGAGAGACGTTGATCGGGGTAGTCATATAAACGGAGAATAATATTATTATTGAAGCTCAGAGCCTTTGTGACAGATAGAATAATTCTTCCACAGAAAGATTAGACAGCAAGAAAACAGCCACCGAGGTACTGAGAGAGAGAGAGAGAGAGAGACTAAGGTGAATTCATACATTTTCAAAAGTAGGGTTAGACAGCAAGAAAGAGAGCCACCGAGGTACTGAGAGTAAGAGAGAGAGAGAGAGACTAGGATGATTTCATACTTTCTCCTGCTCTTAAGAGGTATTTCATTCAGATGAAAAGGAGCCGGAGTGGGTGAGATGCAGCCCAATTGTTTTGATAAAACAAGAGCAGCTGCTGATTGTATATAATGGCTGAAAGCTCTTCCGCTGACTGTGAAGGCGAGACAACGGAAGCATTTTAATCCAATTACATTAAAAAAAATGACGAGGTTCGACAAGCAAATAAGAACTGGGTTGAATGTCATTATCATTCATTGATTTGAATTTTTTTTTTGTAACACGTGTCGAATTACTGCATGTTTCTCTTTTTATTCTCATTCTTATTTATTTTTAGGTCACTTTCTTTTTTAAGACTAATGATAATTTCCTTTCCGGTCTTTGTTGAACAAAATTATAATTGTTTAAGTCAGATATTAAGACCAGGTTCTCAAAACAGTGATCGTCATAACATGGTTTAAAAAAAATTACGGATAATAAATAATAATTTTAAATTACAATTGTGCTTATCCCATATTAAAATGGGAAAAAAGCACGTTAAAAACGAAGAAGTAGAAGGAAAGGTTTAGGAACCAAATCTTGCACTGATTTTGATACCAGTCCTTAATGGTATTGGCCAGGATCTCTGGATTTGAAGTATCATACCAATTACTATTTGACGTGATATAGATGAATAAATTTGTGGAAAAAAGTGAAATTGGCATGATGGCGTTTATTGTAAAGCATTGCTTTACTCTTCCATAAAAGCATTTGTTCCCTTCCGGATTTTTTAAAGATTTCCTGTTTATTTGGTGTGGGTTGGGCCTAGCCATATCGCTTATACTACAGAAGTATTAGGCTCAGTTGTACTTGGGTTGAGCCTAGCCATAATGCTTATATGGTAGGAGTATTAGGCTTAGTTGTACTTCTTTGATGGAAAGTAGAGAGAGAGAGAGAGAGAGAGAGAGAGAGAATTAGTGTCCAGTGCCAGGGCTGGGCCTTGCCTTATTTTAGCGCAGGAGCATTGGGCTGAGAAGTCTTCTTTGATGGAAAGAGAGAGAGAGAGAGAGAGAGAGAGAGAGAGAGAGAGAGAGAGAGAGAGAGAGAGAGAGAGAGAATTAGTGTCCAGTGCCAGGGTTGGGCCTTGCCTTATTTTAGCGCAGGAGTATTAGGCTGAGAAGTCTTCTTTGATGGAAAGTAAAGGCAGAGAGAGAGAGAGAGAGAGAGAGAGAGAGAGAGAGAGAGAGAGAGATAGAGAGAGAATGAATTAAGTGTCCAGTACCAGCGAGCTTTGAAAGTGCAGCAAACGTAACTGTAGTTGCGTATAAGCCTTCCTCCTCCCCCTCTCTCTCTCTCTCTCTTCTCTCTCTCTCTCTCTCTCTCTCTCTCTCTCTCTCTCTCTCTCAGCCTTTCCACTGAAGCAGAAGACAAACAATTACTCCGCTTCTGTCATCACGTTCCCCGAGGAATCTGGTGCTGACCTTCCGTGAAGGAATTGCCTTCTACTTCAGGTTGGTGACTGGGTAAAGAACAATATTCCTCCTGCGGCAGTGACGTAATTTTATGGGCCGGTTTTGCGAAGCTCAGTGCGACGTGTTATCGAACTGTTCCCGTCGTGCAAGTTTCCTTTGCACTTATATAGAGATGTAGTGCAAATTATATTCGGGGTTTGAGTAGGAAGTTCGATTCACTTGCAGGTACAATTATATATATATATATATATATATATATATATATATATATATATATATATATATATATATATCATAAATTTATATGTATACATATAAATATCCATGTTTATATATATACTTATATTTAAATATAATTTTATATGTACGATTCTATATATGTTCATATATATATCCTGTATGTGTATAAATTTATATATTTATATATACATATGTATAAAAAAAAGACAAAATATAAAAAAAAACTTAGATAACCTTTTGGCAACCTGTGAATCCATGAACGCATCAAGAAAGGCTGAATATATTTACTAACAGCCAAACTGTTGGCGAGCTTTCACTCTGCCAGTTTAGTGTCCAGAGAGAGAGAGAGGTTTAAAGGGCAACGTACATGTGATATTAGTCTTTCCCCTGCCGGGGGAGATCGTTCAGTGTTGCGCTAGGAATGTGTTTATCGCCTTGTTATCGGCTTAATAGAATATATACACCGTGCTGAGTGCAGGCAGCTGACCAGCCCTTTATTCTTCGCCTTGAGAGTTGCGCTCTCTCTCTCTCTCTCTCTCTCTCTCTCTCTCTCTCTCTCTCTCTCTCTCTCAGTTATGAACTTTTAAACGTGAGTATTCCTTTGTAACTCCTCTCTCTCTCTCTCTCTCTCTCTCTCTCTCTCTCTCTCTCTCTCTCTCTCTCTCTCTCTCTCTCTCTCTCTCTCTCTCAGTTATGAACTTTTAAACGTGATTATTCCTTTTGTAACTCTCTCTCTCTCTCTCTCTCTCTCTCTCTCTCTCTCTCTCTCTCTCTCTCTCTCTCTCTCTCTCTCTCTCTCAGTTATGAACTTTTAAAATTATTCCTCTCTCTCTCTCTCTCTCTCTCTCTCTCTCTCTCTCTCTCTCAGTTATGAAATTTTATTCTCTCTCTCTCTCTCTCTGAACTCTCTCTCTCTCTCTCTCTCTCTCTCTCTCTCTCTCTCAGTTATGAAATTTTAAACGTGATGATTCCTTTGTAACTCTCTCTCTCTCTCTCTCTCTCTCTCTCTCTCTCTCTCTCTTTTCTCTCTCTGAACTTTTAAACGTGATTCTCTCTCTCTCTCTCTCTCTCTCTCTCTCTCTCTCTCTCTCTCTCAGTTCTCTCTGAACTTTTAAAGCATGATTATTCTCTCTCTCTCTCTCTCTCTCTCTCTCTCTCTCTCTCTCTCTCTCTCTCTCTCTCTCTCTCTCTCAGTTATGAACTTTTAAACGTGATTTTTCCTCTCTCTCTCTCTCAGTTGTGAACTTTTAAAGCATGATTCTCTCTCTCTCTCTCTCTCTCTCTCTCTCTCTCTCTCTCTCTCTCTCTCAGTTATGAACTTTTAATTTGATTATTCTCTTTCTCTCTCTCTCTCTCTCTCTCTCTCTCTCTCTCTCTCTCTCTCTCTCTCTCTCCGCTTCACCAAGAATAGAATCGTTCTTATTTATGACCTTTAATCTCTATTCCAGACGCCCAAACAACCAGACTTCCTCTCGTCAGAGAGAAAGCTGATCAGGCGAGCCAAAATCGCTCGCAAGTTCGGTGTTGTCTTATTCATTAACTCCGATTCTCGTCTGTTCCTTATATTTTCGTCTTATTCAGGGGTTGGGTACAGCTGGTGTCAAAGATTACCGTCTCTTGTATCAGTTTATTTCAGTGTATATCGCTCACTGTGACGGTAAATGCTTTGTGAAGTCAAAATATTTACAGTATTTTAAAGCCTTTTTCTTCAATGTTCAGCTAAATTTTTGGCTTACTTCAGCGTAGAGGTGTCTAATGGGCAGATATGGTTTATGTTCCCATTGAAATTTTTCAGTATATAAGTTTTATTTTAAAAGGCTTGGCATTACTTCAGTTGTTAGAGTTAATAATTGTTGTCAACAAGCATTTATCTCCGCAGATGGTTAGTGCCGTCAGCGCACCCCATATGTACGCAGTAGGGAATACTAAAGCTTGTTTGCAGCGTCCCTGCGGCACCTAGCTGCGCCCAAATTTTAACCTTTTACTTTACCTCCATTCCCACTTCATTTTATTCCATCTTGCTGTCCAACTCCCTCTTTTCGCTGTCTTAAATGCTGATTGACTGAAAGTACCCCTGTGCTCGGTTTAATAGCCACATTTTCATAAATCAAATCAAATGGATCACAAGCACCTATAATCACTTAAGTAAATTGCCAATCCACAGTTAAAGATTTGAACAAAAAATTTTTTTTCTTTTTGTGAATTAATGGCGCACAGTTTCATCCTTCAGTGAGAATTACATTTGATTGTTCGAGTTGGTAGATATTGATTGATTGATTTGTGGCTATTAAAACTGGCATTACAACATTTAGGTTATTGACGACGTAATAAAATTAAATAGGAATTTCAAAAGATAAATAAGTAATTTTAAAAGGAGCTTCTAAAGGAATGAAAGTCATCGATCTAAAAAAATTCAAGGTAATTACTTAAATGGAATAAATGTAACAGTTAAACAGAGAATAACCGCTAACTCTTCCTTGGGAAAAAGTTAATCGCTCTGTAAAGATGACGATAATAAGAGTATTTGGGGACCGCAAACATCCGTCAGGGCTTAGCAGTCCACTCTCGCCTTTCAGAAATGGTCCCTAAATTTTTCGTAGATTTGCCCGTGCAGCATTGCGCAGTCGTGCAGACAAACAGTCAGATCGACAGCCAGACAAACAGTCAGATCGACAGCCAGACAAACAGTCAGATCGACAGTCAGACAAACAGTCAGATCGACAGTCAGACAAACAAACTTGAAAAATACACAAACAGTTTTTACCAAAAACATATTCTCCGTAGGTGGGGCGGGTTAGTGCCGCCAGTGCACCTCACGGGGTGCACTGTAGGCATTACTAAAGGTTCTTTGCAGCGCCCCTTCGGCCCCTAGCTGCAACCCCTCTCATTCCTTTTTTACTGTACCTCCATTCATATTATTTTTCTTCCATCATGCTATCAACATAATTATATGTATTCACATACGTGAATACATATAATTATGCATAACTTCGAACTCTTCCCCAATACCTGTATACGATACGTGTATATTATTGCAAAGACGTGTGTATTATTAGGTCACAAAAATATTCCCGAACGATTTTAATGAAATGTTAAAGTAATAAAAGACAAAAAGGAATTATTTGAAAACTTTCTAAGAAATACAGATTTCAGAAAAAATGCATTTCTAATTCTGATACCTTATGAACTCTTCCTAAACAGCGACTTTATTATATATTTTAACAATATCTTGGTACGGGTGGCCTTAAAGGCGGTTCCCAAAATGCCTATAATGCATCTTTTTATGACGCAAAGATGGTTACTTGCCACCCTCATTGAGAAGGGTGCACTGTAGGCATTACTTAAGGTTCTTCGTAGCATCCCTTCGTCCCCTAGCTGCAACCCCTTTCATTCCTTTTACTGTACCTCCTTTCATATTCTCCTTCTTTCACCTTACTTTCCACCCTCTCCTGACAATTGATTGATAGTGCAACTTCGAGGTTTTCCTCCTGTTACGCCGTTAAAAACCTCTTTTACATTCAGTTTTCCTTTCATCGCTGAATGACCTCATAGGTCCCAGCGCTTGGCATTTCGCCTGAATTTTACATTTCAGTTCTATTTCCAGTTATTTTATAAATCCCAAAATCATAATCAGTTTAAGATCCTTGATTCTTAGTCTTCTGACCGCATTGTACAGAATCTCATTAAAATTCGTTAAAAGTTTTCATGTAAGATTTATATGGACCTTTTCATGCCTTCGTGTGGATTAGGTAAAGAACTTTTACAGAGCATAAACATCTATAATTAAAGGTAATTATTATTATTATTATTATTATTATTATTATTATTATTATTATTATTATTATTATTATTATTATTATTATTATTATTCAGAAGATGACCCTATTCGTGTGGAATAAGCCCACTAAAGGGGCCATTACCTTCAAATTCAAGTTTCCAAAAAATACGATTGTATTGGACGGCCTGAAATCTTCACAGATTTCTGCTTAATTAAAGGTGCCTAAGAGTAAAAGTACTGGTCTTAGATTTTCGTAGTTTATTTAGTCATAATATCGACAAGTATAAAAGTGCTACAATTAACTTTTCATCTCTGTAAATTAAGATTAATTATCACGAATTGCACCTTAAAGGATTCTTATTTGGGAAATCAGAATTTCTGCAACTATTTCACTATATTAAAAACTGCTTTGGGCTAACATATTACTTTTACTACTAATGTATATCATTCGCCTCAATACGTTAATATCTATCTTGCCTAAATTTTTCGTTATTTCCCATTTTTTATCGGAGATTAAACTCCTCTTATCCTTTTAGTTAACCCACAATGGCCCCATATTATATTGACCGAAAACAAACAAACATCATCCTCTCTCCTCCATTCTTCAGACGATACCAAAAAAAAAAAAATAAGAAGTCAAAGTTAAATATTCCACGTTCATAGGATGAGTCAATAAAATTCTTACCTCGTCAGTCAAGTGCGCCTCGATAATTTCATTTACTCATTGTGCTTCTTCAACGCTATTCTCACATTTCCCGTGTACATTTATTTCCATTTTTTTCCTTTCTTCTTGCCCTGCTCATCCGCGATTAATCTTAGAATCGCTCGCACATTCACTCACAAAATAATCTTGTTTTTATTAGTCGAGTTTCGAGCCTTTTCCAGAATGTGTACTCTTTCATTGCGACCAGTTCCTCTCGGCGTCAGCCTTCCTGTTCCCTTTCGTAATTGTGCTGTCTTTTACTGGCTTTACTTTTTGATTTATTTACTCTTCGATTCTGCATTCAGACACCCCAAGCCTTCTATCCGCTCTCTGGCTCTAAACGAATATTTAAAACTAGATCTTTTGTGTTCTGTTTTGCTTCGTTCCATGGTAAGCCTCTGTTGCTTAATCTTTTCATTTGCGTTTCTTTTATGTTCTTTACTGTGTAGTACTCAACTCGCACTTTTACTTCAAGCCTTTATTGCTTTATTGTTTACTTTTCTTTTATTTTATTTTCTTTTCAACGTAGCATTCATCTCTCACAGTAATTTAGGCCTTCATTGCTTTATCGCTTGTTTTGCCTTTCTTTTATGTTCTTTTCTACCTTGCATTCAGCTTTCACATATACCTATTTCTGGTCTTCAATCTGTTTGCTTTCTAACTAAAATATTGTCAAAAATGCTTCTGTTACTTGTTTTCCACCAGACATTTCATATTTAACTGCTATGACAAGTCCCCAGTCAAAACTGGATTTTCTCACCATACCGTCTAAGTCACAGCTGATCTCTTCTTTCTGTATTACCCTTTACTTCTCCTTACTTCTTCCTAATGAACACCGTAATATTCTTTGGAAGCTTGAATTTCAAGTCAATGGCCCCTGTGGTGGGCTTGTTCCATATGAATAGGGTTCATCTTTTGAGTAATAATAATAATAATAATAATAATAATAATAATAATAATAATAATAATAATAATAATAATAATATTTTAGCCCTAATCGGAAGTGGGCAAAAGGCATCTGCTTAAGATCAACGTCCTTAGTGGTAGAAATGGCTTGTACAGTTCTCGTCTGGGGGCCGCCTAAAGTTCCTCGTTGGTCGGGTCGGTAGCGTTCTCGAATAGCACTCTGCTGAGCCCGCGTTCGATACTCCGGCCGGCCAGTGAAGAATTAAAGGAATTTATTTCTGGTGATAGAAATTAATTTCTCGGTATAATGTGGTTCGGATTCCACAATAAGCTGTAGGTCCTGTTGCTACGTAACCAATAGGTTCTTAGCCATGTAAAATAAGTCTGATCCTTCGGGCCAGCCCTAGGAGAGCTGTTAATCAGCTCAGTGGTCTGGTTAAACTAAGGTATACTTAACTTTGGGGGTCGCCTATAAATACAGAAAATGGCTTATACTGTATATATATATATATATATATATGTATGTATGTATGTAATTGTTATAATCACCGTACCATCATAACTTCTCGAATTCCTCACACTTTTTGGAAGAGCTTGCCACCGAAACTCGTGAAGAATTCGAGAGGTTAAGAAGGAATTGCGGTTATAACAAAGCGATTTAGATTCTATATGTATATATATATATATATATATTCTATATATATATATATATATATATATATATATATATATATACATATATATGTATATATATATACATATATTGTATATATATATACATATATTTATAAATATACATACATACATACATACATACATATATATATATATATATATATATATATATATATATATATATATATATATATATATATATATATATATATATATATATATATATATATATATATATATATAGCTGCACTTTACAGTAGAGTATTAGTAGAGACAGAAACACTAATATTCTTGCATTACTGATGCGCTAGGTGTCACTAAAGAAGCGAAAATGAATGCAAAGCTATTAAGCTACACGTGAACTAAGACCAATATTTACATTGCAGTCAGGTGGGTTTCTTACCGTCCTTTATTTATAATGAAGGCGTTTCACCTTTTACCACTTTAGCGAAAGTTATCATTTTTATCTTTGTGGAAGTTCCACTAATGATAATGACAACGTCTATAATGGAAAATAGGAAGAAAATATATTTATATATATATATATATATATATATATATATATATATATATATATATATATATATATACATATAAATATACATATTAATATATATATATTATATATATATATATAAAATGATAAATATATATATAATGAAATATTTTAGGTTTTGAAAATTAATTCGAGGTTTTGAAAATTTGGAAACCTTTATATAAGTGAATGAATAGATAACTAAAATAAATGAGCATTTAATGAAATAACAGAAATATTAATTAAAAGCTAAGTTTATTGCTAAGATAAAAAAATCGTTTGTAAGACATATCACAAAAATTTTAAAAACATACGTTAAAAATTTTTATGTTTTTTGCAAAGTGCTAAGATTTATGAGAGAATTTTGGGAGACCTTCAACACCGACAATGCATAAGGTCTTAGACAGACCTACTGTAGGAACAAAAGGAATTAAGGAAATAAACTTTTCAAACGTTCGCTTTTAAGCGTTGAGGTAGCCAGGGAAAGTGTTGCATAAACATTCTAAATCAACAGATTTCATCCGATTATTCCTGAACATCGTGGTACTGTTCTTTAAAAATGTAAAAAATGCTCCCAAGTTTCTTCGGCGCAATCGAGTTTTCTGTACAGCGTATAATCAAGGCCACCGACAATAGATCTATCTGTCGGTGGTCTCGGTATAATGCTGTATGAGTCGCGGCCCATGAACTTTAACCACGGTCCTGTGGTGGCATATCCTATATCGTTGCCAGAAGCACGGTTATGACTAACTTTAACCTTGAATAAAATAAAAACTACTGAGGCTAGAGGGCTGCAATTTGTTGTGTTTGATGATTGGAGGGTGGATGATCAACATACCAATTTGCAGCCCTCTAGCCCCAGTAGTTTTTAAGATTTGAGGGCGGACAGAAAACTAAAAATGCAAATCGGATATTGACAATTATACGAAACAATTGTTAGGAGAGAGAAAAGTAAGATTGTGAAGAAAGATAATATGCATGGAGGTACAGTAAAAGGAATGAAAAGGGTTGCAGCTAGGAGCCGAAGGGACGCTGCAGAGAACCTAAGTAATGCCTACAGTACACCGCATAAGGTGCACTGAAGGCACTACTCTCCTACACGGAAAATGCGGTTTCAGACAAGAGGTAATTAGGTTATCTAAGCGTTTAGAAAGCTTATACCTCACGCGTTAAGACAGAGAGACAGACAGACTAATAGACGGAGAAAGAGATAATAGAGTGAAACAAAAGGCATTATTCTCTAGTGTTCACCTGACAAAAGAGTAGAGAAAAAAAAAAACAAAGACGATCCAGTGAAAAGAGAAAGAGAAACATTACCGCGGCGTTGTTCAAACTGAGAGACATCACATGTCCCCGAAGATCGGAAACTGATCATTCAGATGAACATGTTCCTTCTTCTTCTTCTTCTTCTTCTTCTTCTTCTTCTTCTTCTTCTTCTTCGTCTTCTTCTTCTGCTTCTTCTGCTTCTTCTTCTTCTTCTTCATCTTCTTTTTAATTTTTTGGGTAAACCTCGTGTTTCTTGAAGAAGTCTGACTTTTATTTTTTTGAAAGGGGGGTGGGGGAAAGGGTGGCGGGGTTAACGACCCCGCAAAGTTGTAAGTTTGATGGCACGCCTAACAACAGACATTGCAAATACGGAAGAGACGTTTACAGACAGAAAGTGACGGTGTAGAGCAAGTTTACTCAACAGGTGTGTCAGGCGGAGAATTTGCGAGGTTGGTATGTTGCATACTCAATGCAACAGGCATTTTAACATATACTTTACGTAAAAAAAATTGTACCTATGGAAAAAAAATAATAATATTGTACGCTGAAGGTAACTGATAAGCGAAGCAGATTTAATACCAAGAACCTAATTGTATATAGTAGAATGTTACCGCTCCTTAACATCAACTTATATGATATACCCGGAATTATTCTTGTTATAATTCCAAGAATTTTTTTGAATTTCGCAGATTTCTATCCCGTTTTGTTAACTCCAAGTGAAGCGAATCTTTGTAATGTCAAATAATAATAGTATCACGTAAGCAGTATACTGTGAAGACGAATATCGAAATATTTAGTGAAAATACTGAATTGGTTAATGATTTAAAGAATCACCCAATTCAAATTTAGCAAAACGACTTGAAGGGCAATCTCAAAAGAGTGAAATTCAAAAATCCCCTAGGGGGGGCAGTGCCGTCAGTGCACCTCACTTGGTGCACTGTAGGCATTACTTAGGTACTTTGCAACGTCCCTTCGGCCCCTAGATGCAACCTCTTTCATTCGTTTTACTGTACCTCCGTTCAGATTCTTTCTGCCTTCTTACTTTCCACCCTCTCTAACAAGTGTTTCATATTGCAACTGCGAGGTTTTCCTCCTGTTACATCTTGCAGACCTTCAAACGTGTCAATTTCCCTTTCAGCGCTGAATGACCTCATAGGTCCCACCTCTTGGCCTTTTGCCTACATCCTATTCTGTTCTATTAAACATTTCAGAGTGACAGTGTATGTGTTTAAAATTCAGGAAAGGCGTCAGTGAAAAAATAAAATAAATAAAAAGCGGCACGTAACGTCGTCGACTGCCAGAGGCTGGACCCAGGTGAGTCGTTCTGTGCAACATCACATTTCGCTTTTGCCTTCCAACGGCGGGCTATAAACATTCGAGAAAGGTCACCAGAGCATCTCTCTCTCTCTCTCTCTCTCTCTCTCTCTCTCTCTCTGTGGAGAGAGACTTTTGCCCCCCCTGTGATCAAGATAAGAGATCATGAAAGTCTTCAGTGACTTGAGAGAGAGAGAGAGAGAGAGAGAGAGAGAGAGAGAGAGAGAGAGAGAGAGAGAACTTTTTCACCTTTAGAGCTGTAAAAGTAGTAATCAGTTCCCCACTGGGTTATAATTTAGATCCTCACATTAAACGCGCACATCCGCATAAACATATGTGTTTGCACGGAAGTCAGGTATACGAATATTCATGCATGTATCTTGTATCAAGTGTATAAGGGTTTGTATTTATTATTTATGACACTGGACAGTTGCAAAAAAAAAAAGTATTAGACCAGTAATGATAAGAGAATGACGAGTTTAGGAAACAGTGGGCCTCAATAAGACGATCTAAAATCAAATTAAATTAAGAAATAAATTATATCATTCTGTACTGTTATATATTATTCAGCTTTTACACTGTTTCTCAGGCAAACTGATATCGTGTTATGAATGCAGTTTATCTTTATATTATCACAAGACATCGACACTTTGCCCAAAACAAAAGGATAAAAGACACAAAATATCAAGTTCTGATGAGGTCTTATTCAGATAAATTTTTTTAAAAATTCAGTTTTCATTTGTCTCCTCCACCGAAAATTCGTTTTGATTTCAAAACGAGATCCACCATCAAAATTAGAAAAAATTAAAAATCCTTCTTATTGACGACTTTGGAAAATATGGATATTTCAAATAGCATTCAGCCTATGGTAAAAAAAAATACTGTAATGTTTTTTATATTTTCGTATATCCAAACGAGCTTGTATCGTAATTTATTGGACGACAAATATTGAAACTCGATCGATCCCTTATTTTCCTTCAAGATTTAAGGAAGAATTTGTGAGTTATAAAAACCTTGATTGTGGTTTTCCATCTGCGGACGTCACTTCAATTCCGTCTAGACCTGCTGCTCAGTATTAGCGTAACTGTCTGTAGTGGTTTGTTTGACCACCTTTCCCATTAGGCTTTGGTAAAGATTGTTGGTCTAGTGTCGTATTTTCGTTTAAATACCAACGAGCAGCAATTGCCCAGGGAATCCCAAATAACTCCTTCGCAAGGAAGTGTCGCTTAGTGGCCCAGTCGTTCGATGAGAGAGAAAAAGCCAAGTCAAGGTGTGAAGGACCTTGCATCAGACGACCCTATTTAAGGTTAGGCTCGGAAATAACTTCAGTCACTGGTTCATCGAGGTGACGGTCCACTTGGCATAAAAAATAAGTTGTAGTCATTTTGAAGCGATCTTCAGTTCATGGTAAGTTAATTAAGTTGACATGAAGTTACGTTAAAACACACCCCATTTTCTCTGAAGAGTGCGAGGACCCACGGGGGTAAGGAAACCAGTTTTGGGAGAGTAAAATGTTTCGACTTTGCCGAACCCCTTGAGTAGGTTAGCCGCTAAGTGAATCTGGCTTTATCGTGAAATTGGGCAAATTGTTTGTCCAGCTGATAAAGCTGGGAAGGTGTTGAACATATCTCGGAACCATTGATTTGCAACAGAGATTTTTGATAAACTCGTTAATGACAACAGCCCAAATTTCACAACATGAGAACAAAAAGAAAAAATATTTTATAAGATTTTTTGTAAAGTATAAGGTAAAATCGTTTTATAGTTTCTTACATAATTATATATTTCAGTGAAAGTTCCTAGTTTACCTAGTTTTATTATTTATTTATTTTTGTTTTACATCTAGAGCAGTTTGAATTTTACTTCGTGGAATGAATGAGTTGACGCGTGTGCATATTATCATGACCTTTTTTGTATGAAGTTAATCTATAAGTAAACTGGAAGATGTCGAATATCTTTAGTTCATGATGTAGGTGGTTTGCTAAATCTCTCTCTCTCTCTCTCTCTCTCTCTCTCTCTCTCTCTCTCTCTCTCTCTCTCTCTCTCTCTCTCTCTCTCTTCTGGCATCAAGTTTGACCCTTTGCTCTTAGAATGCAAATCACATGTACCTGCGCGTAAATGTCCGCAAAGTGTGCCTACAGTCTCTCTCTCTCTCTCTCTCTCTCTCTCTCTCTCTCTCTCTCTCTCTCTCTCTCTCTCTCTCTCTCTCTCTCTCTGACCTCAGCAGTTTGACTGTGCATTCTTTCTTCCTCTTAGAATGCAAATCACATGTACTTACGCATAAATGTCCACAGAATGTGCTTACATCTCTCTCTCTCTCTCTCTCTCTCTCTCTCTCTCTCTCTCTCTCTGTGGTTAAGTTATGCTTGATCCACCGACATGCTGCTCACGTCCAAGGTGATACGATTACCCAGATTTATGGCCAAAAGCATTGCATGAATTGAATGCCATCGCTCGCTCGCCCAGCTCTGTGATCTCCGATTATGCTGAATCGGTTCAAGATTAAGATTATTTCTCGTTCCCTTGTTCCTTTTTTTTTTTTTTTGTTAACTATATACAAAGGATATTGAAAATAAAGAATTCAAATTCTCCTTTTTTAAGGCATGTTTTAAACGGTATGATTAAATTTAGGCTGTCAAGCCAAGTACTGGGGCGCTTTCGGCTATTCAGCAATAAAGCCAGTGAAAAGAGGGAGTTAGAGCGGTTGGCCAGCACGATGAAGAGATCCAAAAGATAAAGCAAATGAGATATAAGGATCTCAAGATGGAACCAGGACAAAACCCGACAGTTGTACTTTTGCGAACATTTCTGCAAATTTCTTAGTTTTCTCAATTCTTGTGTAGACTAACTCACTATTACTTTTATATCTAGTCACTTTTTTAGTTTTCTGTAAAAGAAAACTACAGTGCCGGCTTTGTCAGCCCGTCCGCACTTTACTCTGTTTGAAGTTTTTTCTGTCCGCCCTCAGAGCTTAAAAACTACTGAGGCTAGAAGGCTGCAAATTTGTATGGTGATCATCCACCCTCCAATCATCAAACATACCAAATTGCAGCCCTCTAGCCTCAGTAGTTTTTATTTTATTTAAGCGTAAGTTAGCCATAATCGTGCTTCTGGCAACGATATTGGATAGGCTACCACCGGGCCGTGGTTAGAGTTTCATGGACCGCGGTTCATACAGCACTATACTGAGACCACCGAAAGATTGACGTATTTTCGGTGGCCTTGATTATACGCTGTACAGAAAACTCGATTGCGCTGAAGTTTCTTCGGCGCATTTATTACTTGTTACATTTTTATATTCAAAACAGAGGACATTACGCTCTAGCCTACGTTCTTTGCGTGCAGCATTTTGCATCCAAATTGCTTTAGTGCATTTGTGCATTTGCATGTGCACGCAAAGGCATGCGCATATGCGCCCACGCCGCCCGCGAGCAATTAAAATAACGAATCGACTTCGATGCTGCATGCAATCGAACGAGGAAATCCCAGTTAACGAACCGTAGAGATAAGGGGATCGAACTTTCAGCATTTCAGGAAAAACGTAGAGAGAGAGAGAGAGAGAGAGAGAGAGAGAGAGAGAGAGAGAGAGAGAGAGAGAGAGAGAGGAAATTCTATCATTTTCTATACACTGGAGGCCGGAAATTATACATTCAGAACTCGACACTCTTCGAAGCTTTTCATCGCTCGACTTGATTGCAGGTTCGACGCTGACGCCCACGTTTCCCAGATACCTACCTGCTTCCTCTTCTCCTCATCCTCCTCCTCCTCCTCCTCCTCCTTCTTCTTCTTCTTCTTCTTCTTCTTCTTCTTCTTCTTCTTCTTCTTCTTCTTCTATCATTTTTTCCTCGAGTTGTTTCATCAGTGCTTTTATTACTTTCACTGATCAGTCGCTTTTCACTCGCGATCGGTCCGGGAGTGGGTTATAGTGGCCTTTCTCCTTTCTGGTTTAGTTTAGTTCTCCCCCTCCCCCGTGCTCGCGTTCCGTTTTCTTTTCGTTTTTTTTTTTCTTTACCTGAAAGTGTTCATCCAATGTCGGTTGGTTTTCGCGTTGGTGTGTCGGTCTAAACTTGTAAGGCAGTATTCAGGAGTTATGTTCTAATGAAGGGTTTAGGTGAGATAATTTCATATTCAGTGCTCTCTCTCTCTCTCTCTCTCTCTCTCTCTCTCTCTCTCTCTCTCTCTCTCTCTCTTGGGTTTGCATTCAGAAAGGTTTAAGCAAGATAATTTCATATTCAGTCAGTCTCTCTCTCTCTCTCTCTCTCTCTCTCTCTCTCTCTCTCTCTCTCTCTCTCTCTCTCTCTCTCATAAGGTATTCGTAGCATACAGGAAGACAGATGATTTTGGAATGGGATGAGTTAATAGCACTAAGCTCATATTTAAAAATATTTCTGATAATTTCCTTTATTTTCTGAATTGAATTTCTCTTCCATGTGTTTACAAAACCTCAGTGAATGAATTTTCATCGCCGTCATTTTCCATTTTCATAATTCATAGTCATTTTCAACCTGTCCGTCGTGACTCATTTTTATTTGATCCTTCGAATTCAAGTCATTTTTGGGTCACAGGAATTTTTAGAATTGTGGGGAATTTTTTCCCCTGGCCAGAAGAAATGCGTTTTTTTTTAATTTAAATGCTCAATTTTAGTTTTCTGGAAGGAACACTATTGTGCCGGCTTTGTCTGTCCGTCCGCCCTTGTTTCTGTCCGTACTTTTTCTGTCCGCCCTCATATCTTAAAAGCTACTGAGGGTAGAGGGCTGCAAATTGGTATGCTGATCATCCACCCTCCAATCATCAAACATACCAAGTTGCAGCCCTCTAGCCTCAGTAGTTTTTTTTTTATTTTATTTAAATTTAAAGTTAGCCATAACCGTCCGTCTGGCAAAGATATAGGATAGGCAACCACCGGGTCGTGGTTAAAGTTTGATGGGCCGCGGCTCATACAGCATTATACCGAGACCACCGTAAGATAGGTCTATTTCCGATGGCCTTGATTATGCGCTGTAGCGGCTGTGCAGAAAACTCAATAGCTCCGAAGAAACTTCGACGCATTTTTTACTTATTTAAATTCGTAAAGCATATATAAATTCCTAGGTCTCAAGAGTAATTCTAGGGAAGGATAGTGGCAAGCAACCTCGTTCCCCAAGGTTTATTGAGGACTGGAGAGTTAAAAACATATATATATATATATATATATATATATATATATATATATATATATATATATATATATATATATATATATGTATGTATGTATATATATATTTGTAGAATCTACTGGTTACTTTTACCAGATACACACATACATACATACATATATATATATATATATATATATATATATATATATATATATATATATATATATATATATATATGATAATCAGATTTGCATAACTTCTCTATATTTTCATAAATCTGACTAAAGAAAATATCCAGTTCGTTAATGGTCGATGGAGGGTGGATTGCAAAATCAGGCATCGAGACAGATACGTTTTATTTAGACCCTGCTAAGTATTTTGAATTCAGATTCTGTTCTTAGGACTGAAATCGACGTATCTCCACCATTGTAACACAGTTCATTTCAGGGTATTATAAAAATAAATATTCAGTGAAGTAAGTTTTGTGGATGGTGCAGAGATTATTATATGGGAAGACGAAGCTTTGTGGATAGTGTAGAAGAAGTTTTGTGGATGGAAGTATGGGAAGAGTTTTGTGGGTAATGTAGAGATTATGTGGGAAGTCGAAGTTTTGTGGATGATGTAGAGATTACACTTTATGGGAAGTCGAAGTTTTGTGGATGATGTAGAGTTTACACTTTATGGGAAGTCGAAGTTTTGTGGATGATGTAGAGATTATTATGTGGGGGAAGTCGAAGTTATGTGGAGTATCGAGAGATGATTATCTAGGTAGTCGAAGTTTTGTGAAGGATTTGGAGATAATTATTAAGGAAGTTGAATTTTCTTGGATGATTGAGAGATCATTACTGGGTAAGTCGAAGTTTCGTGGGTGATGGAGTAATGATTACCCCGGGAAGTCGAAATTTTGTGGAGGATTTGGAGATGAATATCCAGGGAAGTCGAAATTTTGTGGATGATTTAGAAAAGATTATTCCCTGGGAGTTGGAGTTTTGTGAATGATTTAGAGAAGATTATCCCCTGGAAGAAGTTCTGTCGATGATTTAGCGAAGATTATTCCCTGGAAGTCGAAGTTTGGGGATGATTTAGCAAAGATTATTCCCTGGAAGTCGAAGTTTTGTGGAAGATCATTTTTCGTTTGAAGTCGAAGTTTCGTGGTCAATTTGGTGATGATTATACGAGGAAGTCGAATTTTTGTGAATAATTTACGGAGAATTATCCCAGCAAGTCGAAGTCTTGTGGCTGATTTACAGATGATTACCCCAGGAAGTCGAAGTTTCGCGAATGGTGTGGAGACAATTATCCTGGAAGTCTAACATTTCTGCTTTGATTACCCAGAGACGCATGGCTTCTCATGAATCACTTGAGAAATGTCAGTTGCGGGGAGAGATTATCATTCCAAAGGAATGAAAATAACCATCAGCCATTCGGTTATTCCATCCAGCGAACATGCAAAAGAAGCCTGTTGGAACAAACGATAAATTAGAAAGAACACGATATATATACTTTCTACTATGTCCAGTGTAATTGTACCGCCGAAGAAACCGGTTTTGATGTAAATGATTTCATGCATTTCGCTTTAGATTGGTAGATTCTGTAATTCTATTTCATGTCTGATCAGCATGCAGGCACGACTGACAGTTTGTTTTATTTTATTAATTTTTAAATTTTTCTTCGGCGGGCTTTATTTGCCAGATAACTGGAGAAGAAATTCATTGCCACTGGACTTTCGTGGCGTCGGCGCTGTTGATCAAAAACCGGTTGTATTCCAAGTTATCGGCTCAACAGAAATCAGGTTTTCGGACATAAGTCTATTTTGGGCTACCTTATCTCCTCTTCGATACATTTACAGCTTCCCTTTTATCTGTGCATCGTCTCGTCCAGCGAAGTCAGTTAATTTTCTTTTGAGGAATGTGTGAAAACGAGCGTTTCTCGTTTTACTCATTTTTGGAAACGGAAGCAACTTCGATATTGCATTTTGTTGCGAAGATGTTGCAGCGCACTTATTTGCAAAGGAAGAGTGAAAGCCACGGGGTCTCTAGAGAACCACGACCTGAGTGAAAAAGATGAGTGCAAATATCTGACAGATGTGTGACCTTTTCCCAGGCTTGAAGATTTCGATGATTTTAGATTTATATTGGGAACTTTTTCTACGAATGGAGAAAGCAGATGGCGTTCACATCTTTTTTTTTTCTCCTAGCATTCTCTCTCTCTCTCTCTCTCTCTCTCTCTCTCTCTCTCTCTCTCTCTCTCTCTCTCTAATTGTGAACTTTTGATGCATGGTTATTCCTTTAGTCTCTCTCTCTCTCTCTCTCTCTCTCTCTCTCTCTCTCTCTCTCTCTCTCTCTCTTTAATTGTGATCTTTGATGCATGATTATTCCTTTAATATTCCCTCTGCGTCGCTGATACTCTATTCTGTTATCACATGAGCACTGCGTAAAAGATTATCCCATTTTCAGTATTCATAAATCGTTTCCTTGCTTATTCATCCGTATGCTTAAGTTTTCGCTACTTATTTACAAAGTTCGCATGAAATTCACTTTTCATTTGATGACCACGTTGAACTTTCTAGTCCTGGTTCAGCTAAAATTGCAGATTATTATCAATATCAACAACGCCACATTTGTGGAAAGTTCTTCATTTTTAAGTAAAATGCTTTAGAGAAAAACAGTAGAGCAGCAGGTATATCAAATCTGCTGTTAATTTTTTTTTTAATTTTGGAAATAATAAGGTTCGTTTCCCCCATTTTTTATGTAATCTGGCACATAGATGGGAAACTGCTCTATATTTCCTGTGAAGTGGCCACATTCATTTTACAAATGGACTTTTGAGGGCTGGTAATTTCTGTCCGTTCTTCGGTGACATTGGTCCCACAGACTGTAAACCTCTGACCAAGTTCTAGACCTTGGCTCTGACTTTCTTGTTGAGAACCCAAATCCTCAAGAGACCTGGGAACATATTTCCTTTACCAGAGTCTGGATAAGAACAGTATTTATTCTCTTCCCGCAGTCATCAGTATGGAAGCTGTTTTCAAGTCAAACTGTGTTTTTCAGTTTCTAGAAGAAGCTTTTCTGTCATAAGTCTTAATGATTTACTTACATTTTTACCTATTTATTTATTAATTTGTTTTTCATTTTCTAATAATTGATGTCTTCCATCTGTAATTCCTATTACATTCCGTTATTACTTCTTTCAAATGAACACTATATTCTTTGGAAGGTTGAATTTCAAGTCAGTTGCCTCTGTGGGCTTGTTCTGTATAAGGTTCATCTTCTGATTAATAATAATAGTAATAATAATAATAATAATAATAATAATAATAATAATAATAATAATAATAATAATAATAATAATAATATATTTTGTTGTGATTGTCAGTATATAGACGGGTGTTATATAAAAGGACACAGCCTATTCAAGAAAGAAGGGCAAAAGGTAAAACTTTTCTGTGTCACTGCATATCACAACCACTGAAATGATATGAACTAGAAGTAAAAGGTTTCCTCTATTAACACTGTAGGTGAAGCCCATGGCAAGTCACTAGGAGCAAGGAAAATCTCAAATTATACAAAAAAAGAAAGAAAGAAATCTGCACCGAGATTAAACACCTGCAAGATCTGTTGTGACACAGAAGGAAATCCATAGGGTCTTGGTTAACGTATAAGGTGAGGGCTTTCATTCCTATTCCATCAGTAAGATGAGGATATCGACAGCAGTTATAACCCACGGCAGTACATTTAAAAACAACGACCACAATGAACAAGTGGATGCCAATCTTGCTACAGTTTTAGATGTCAGGTGTTTGGCTGTCCATCAGATAGTCTAGACTGTGGGCATCAGTGCAGGCTCAAGGCAGACTGTTTAGACGGACATCTCTGCGAGAAAAGTTCCGTGAATGTTGAACTATAACAGAAACTGGCAAGAGTAGAAACTCTCCAAAGCATTCAAGCAAGAGGCATCTATTGGCAAGGTTAAGGCCTCTGTTTTTGGTATTCCAAGGTCATTAACTAGATAGACTACTTTGAAAAGGGTCAGACCATTAATGGGAAGTTAAAATCCGTCAGAATTACAGCTGTTGGAAACAGCAACCAAGATGAAACCCAGAGAAAAGATTCAAGCGTGATTGCTGTTGCTCTAGGATAATGCCCCTTGGCCACACATCATTGATGGTAGTGACTGATGCAACCACCAGCTGATTTGAATGTTGCTACCTGTCTTGCACCTGTTTCCTAAACTCAGAATCAAGTAATCGACTTATGAGGTCACCATTTTTTTTTATTAGAAATAGTGGAGTCATCTATGCAGCAGGAGAGTATTTCAATACCCAGAATGCAATTTTCTTTGGCGACAAGAGAGTTAATGGCTGAAAATCAGTGGACTAAGTGTAGTGAGCTAGGGAGGAATATATTTAGAAATAATGCACAAATAGTCTCTCTCGTGAAATTAAGTTCTCAGTATGCTTAAATTAGCTCTGAATTAAAAAAAAAGAAATAAGTTTATGCGAATGTGATAAAAAAAGAAGGGTCCTCAAGCTGAATAATTTAGAATTGAAAGAAAACGGAATAAGAAGAATTCTCATTCTCTTCTCCATAGTTAAGGCGAATAAGAGGAAAATAAGCTTATTTACAAAGGAAGATATACACAGAGAAGAGGAGGAGAGAAGAGAAGAAGAAGAAGAAGAAGAAGAAGAAGAAGAAGAAGAAGAAGAAGAAGAAGAAGAAGAGCGAAGGAGGATTATGGTGGGAAGAAGAAGAAGAAGAAGAAGAATGAGGAGGAGTAGTAGGAGGAGGAGGAGGAGGAGACGAAGAATGAGGAGGAGAAGGAGGAGAAGTAGGAGGAGGAAGAGGAGGAGAGAGAGAGTAAAAAGTGTAAGCAGAAAGAAGAACAAGGGAAGGAGAAAGTGTTCTGTCAGATCTGTGAGCTATACTGCTCTATTCCCCAAGTGAAGGAGAAGAATATACATTTTTTTTTTATTTAAGGAAGGAAAAAGCGGATACGTATCAAAGGTCAGGCAGGGTCAGATGACGAAACATGAACGATGATATACGTAATAAAATATTTCCGATGTCTTCATATGAATCTTGTTATCTCTTCCTCTGGATTATCGGTAAAATTTAAGACGAAAAATAACAAAAGTCTTATATACGTATATATGATACATACATACACAAATTCTCTCTCTCTCTCTCTCTCTCTCTCTCTCTCTCTCTCTCTCTCTCTCTCTCTCTCTCTCTCTCTCTCTCTCTCTCTATATATATATATATATATATATATATATATATATATATATATATATATATATGATGAGAGAGAGAGTGTCCTGTTTTCAAACATTCTGTCCTCTGTTAAAGTGTACAGGGATTACTTAACGTTTTCTGAAACAATGTTTTTACTTATGATTTAGCCATCTTCAGATGTAAACACACAACACACACACACACACACACACACATTATATATATATATATATATATATATATATATATATATATATATATATATATATATATATATATATATATATACAGTAAACTGTTCCAATTCATTTTGTGTGTACACTTTAGTTATATTTTTCCTGTTACAAACAGGATCATTGCAGTAAATTGTTCAACATTCTCTCTCTCTCTCTCTCTCTCTCTCTCTCTCTCTCTCTCTCTCTCTCTCTCTCTCTCTCTCTCTCTCTCTCTTTAGCTCAGAAATTAAAGATCATTGGATTAAAAATAAACGCATTTTGTAGTATAGAATCCCTTGGTCTACAAATAGACTTGTCAAGAGATCTGACACTGTTGTTCTTGCAAAGCTGACAACTGATATGTCTTGCTATATATAGTTAAGTCTCATTGTATATGTATGCACCGATAGCTTTTGTTAAAGGAGAAAGGATTATAAGTTAGATATTATTGTTTATACTATGGGGCTGTTTATATTATATTATATTATATTATATTATATTATATTATATTATATTATATTATATTATATTATATTATATTATATTATATTATATTATATTATATTATATTATATATGTGTATGTGTGTCATATGAAGTATAGCCAAAAAAAGAGGAAAGGTAATCTGTAGAATTATACTGAAATATCTTAGGAATCGTGGATTATTGTAGGCCTAGGTAGTTCATTACGTGTAATTTGTTTTTATCCTCTCAAATGAAAACAGAACATCTCAGCATTTGAAAAGAAATTACTCTCATTCCCCCTTTGAGAGTAAATTGGGAACTGTTTTTATCTCCCATTCCTTCAATAGAATACAATAAGGGAAAGGAGTACCTCTTAAACTCTATAGCAGTTCAACTGTCTATGTTAAATATGCTGATTGTTAACTGTGGTTATGTGCCCTCTTTCGCTCTAGGCGCAAGCTGAGTCTAATTTTTTTCTGATATTCCATTGTTTAATCTTTCTTTTCTAGAACTAGAGTCCCATCGTACCAACGATTTTTGAGCAGTTGGGTCCTTCCCTAAAGAGCCATTTCCCAATGAATGCTTGATGACCCTAAAGAAGACAAGTTAAAAAAAAAATGTCAAAATAAGACCTCAGCAGATTCCTCACCAAGAACTCCCTCTCCGTTACGATTTGCTGAGTTCCTGATCTGAATGTCTAAAATGACTGGGGAAATGTGCCTCACTCACGTGACTTGTAAAAAGACAAGTTCCAGTCGTACTTATTAAATTCTCTTCGTCCGGCATGCATGAACATGCGAAGGTTCAATACTCGTTGCTTAATTTCCGAACCGATTGTTCTGAATGACTAAAAAATCTCGTTTTTGTGTTTGAGTGCTTTAAATAGTAGCATCGGCTACCCGAGAGGTCTTATAATACCTGATTAACGTTTGGGCAAACTATTCTTTGGTTACTTTAATTTTGAAACTGGACAAAACTTAGATGAATAAATACGCAAGATCCTTACTAATATTCAAACGAAATGAGTGAATGAGAGCTTTGAATTAAGTTCTGTGAGACTATGAAAGCGTGGTGCCATCTCTTAGACCTAAGTAGGATTTGCTGATTGATTTAAAACCACATAACTCACTGTAGTAATGGCTAAGTAACTATGAGAGCATTACATTGCGCATATAATTGAACTGACAGAGAAACAAATTAAAATAGATAAATAAGAGATGCCAAGATTCACACGACGTACTATTATACCTTGTGAGCATTCCTTTCTGTAGTTTATTGACAATCTACTCGCTTGCTTAAAAAGGGCAAAGAGTTATCACAGGAATGCTGCTGCGTTATGTTTCGATGGTGGTAACAGACAAAGGATCCTCTGCAACTCTTACAGTCACAAACAAACCTCCCCACTTTTTTTTTTTTTTTTTTTTTTTTTTACGTAAATGTGGTTATTAGCTCTACTGTGACGCAGAGAAGAGGTCAATTAACCGTAAGATAGCAAAAGCTCAATTATCATAACACAAAAGGACCATTGCTGATAATGACGTGTTAACAGGGCCAAGGCATTGTCTGATGAGAGCATATGACGCGTTATTCATCATGACTCACGAGTGCGTAAGTGAATAAGTAAAATGTTCACTTTCACAATTTCACGCAGAACTGAAGTCACGCGTGCATATGCTATCTTTACACAAACGATATGGGCTGTGAGATGCCAAGTTTATAGGCGAGAAGCTAAAAGATGCCAAGGAAATGTATTCGCGTCACATGGTGTCACATCGTGTCACACCACTTTCAGTTGACTCGTCTTGGCTGGAGACGCTAGATTTGACAGGGGTTGTGGTATGACCGAAGATAAGGAGGGTCTGCGCTAGAATAGCAATGAAGCTCAGGACTTGACAGTTTGTGAAAGGAGGCATTTTACAGAGCCATTTTACAGAGACAGATAGACTTACGAAGGGTTTGGGGAAAGGGAGTGAGGGTTGCCTTATGGTACTTCCTATGCGATTGAAAGTATATAGGTCTACTTACTGTGAGGTAATCATTTGTAAGGAAATTATAATTTTTCGTTACCTTTATTTTTTCTGCTTTCGGCTCCTTATAATGGAAGGACAGGCAAGCAAATGTGGCTGGGGATTATTGCATTCGAGGGTATATAAGGGATGATTAAGTCACACACACACATATATACATTATATAGACATACGTATATATACATTTATATTATAAAATATAGATTCCATACTACAACCCACTCTAATCACCTGACAATCAGGTACTCAATGCTTGTCTAGGATGCAATACCACAAGAATCGAGATCACATTCACTATTAGATCGTTAAATGATACATTTGATTTTGTAATCTGGCGCTGTAACCTCTGTGGTCATCGATACATGATAAAACATAATAATTTCTTTTTATAATTCAGCCATAAAAAAGACATATTACTGTCCATTTAAAAAATTCATATAAAACAGAGTAGCAGTTTCTTGTAACGAGAGGAATTCAGATGTAATGCGACAGATTATAACGCCGAGTGGTCAACATTAATTTTCCCCATAGTTTTCTTTTCTGTGTTGTTGGGGGGAGGGGGAGTGCCGTCAGTGCACCTCACGCGGTGCACTGTAGACGTTACCTAAGGCATTTTGCAGCGTCCCTTCGTCCCCAAGCTGCAACCCCTTTCATTCCTTTTACTGTACCTCCGCTCATATTCTCTTTCATGCATCCTAATTCCCACCCTAAATAACACTTGTTTCACAGTGCAACTGCGAAAACGGTTTTCCTCCTGTTACACCTTTCAAACCTCCTTACTCTCAGTTTCCGTTTAAGGGCTGAATGACCTCATAGGTCCCAACGCTTGGTCTTTGGCCTAAATTTTATATTCCATTCCATTCCCCAATTTTGTAAGCATCTTATGAAAACTTTATTTTCTTGGTCGAATTTTAATCAGTATTGATTATTTCTCTTTAATCGGCGTATTTTCTTCTCAATCATGAAAAGTGATATGTTGTTTATTGCATTAAAAAACTCTCCATGGATAATTGAATTAAATTAGTCACAAAGCTTCTCTGTAAATTTATAATTAATGACTTGAAGTGTTTACGTTTTGTCACAATTTTTAAACAATTGAAACCTTAACATGGAAATCATATTGGTCTATCAGGGAGTCAGTGACCCTGGGAGATTGTGACGCCAGATAAACTGCCATCAGTCATTACATCCTGGAAACCATTTGCGTTAATATGTGCAAAAATATCTTAATCGTGTTTAGAATTCTTGTATAGTTTTTAGCGTAAAATGCGTTACTTTCCTTTTATATTTCATGCCTTAATAAGGCTGAGCTTATAATTAATCAGTCTCATAATTAATCAAGAGAAGTAAAATTTAAAGAATTAATGCACTTATTGCTAGTACTAACTTCATATATAAGCTGTGTATTCAAATTTAAGTTTATTCTCCGAGAACACGAAAACAGTAAACAGTGATTTCATCCACGGCGTTCGAGATATGAGCTTAACTGTAGTCACCTAATCTACGGAATCCTTGCTTTTTCAGGTTTCAAGTAACGTGTTGTGATAAGCGCCGTCGCGGTAGTAATAAGTTTTCAGAACTTCCAAGCTACGGTTTTCCTTGTTCGTGCAACATAGCCGTTGTTTGTTAAGGTAAGTTTGTGCTTATTTTATATTTTAGAGTTTACGTTGTTTTTAAGGTGGTTTAGTATTCTTCTTTGAGTGAATTTAAAGTTAAATCCCAAGTTCCTGGAAAATGTGGATTAAATAGGTCTAGGCTTCGCGGTTGTTGGTTAACATATTCAGGAAAGTTAAGAGCTTATATGAAGCTTAATACTACTTGCAGTGGATGTTTTTTCAAGTGATTTCAGTAATAGAAACTTGCCGTTTCGAGTTAATTTTGTTTGAAGAGCTGCGTTTTCATGACCCAACATATATTGAAGTGATATAGGTCATAGATTTAAAGGTAGTTTTAACACTGGTTATTCTGTATTTGTTGCAGGTTTTAGGTAAGATAGTACGTGTTTAGGGTAGGTAAGATCTTAGAATTAAAGTTCCTTTGCAACTTTTAAGCGTATTTCGACGGACTGGTTTTTATATTCTTTAAAAAGTATTTAGCTTGTAGTTATCCACCTAAACTGATACAATTGTCAGATATTTAGTGTTATACTAACGTAGCTAATTTTCTTTAAACTTTATATGAATTTTTCACTTATGAATTTTTCATTTATAGGGATATTTCACGTAAGGGGAATGTTTCACTTTTTAGGAATTTTTCACTGAATGACTTCCACTGGGTAGGGGTTTTTCCACTGGGTAGGGTTTTTTAGTTTAATAGTTTGGTAGTGCTGTATGTGCAGTATTGGTTGCTGTGGAGTGAATTAACCGTTTTAGCATAATTTAAGGTAGTGTTAAATATTTACCTTTACAATACAGGTTAGGTAGGTTTAGGTAATGTGATGCTTTATTCCTTATACTTTGACCTGTGGGGATTTTTATACTTAGTACCACAGTGAGGGTTGAGAGTATCCTAGGTAAGTAGTTAATGTGGTCCCTTTTGGACTTATGTACGGCTTAAATCTTCTGCACTGGAAATGTCTAAAGTGTTTTTATCCCACAGTGGTTTGTTGATCTAGATGAGGCTAATTGGGTGTTTAGAAAGGCTAGGCTAATTGGGTGTTTAGAAAGGCTAGGCTAATTGGGTGTTTAGAAAGGCTAGGCTAATTGGGTGTTTAGAAAGGCTAGGCTAATTGGGTGTTTAGAAAGGTTAGGCTGATTGGGTGTTTAGAAAGGCTAGGCTGATTGGGTGTTTAGAAAGGTTAGGCTAATTGGGTGTTTAGAAAGGTTAGGCTAATTGGGTGTTTAGAAAGGTTAGGCTAATTGGGTGTTTAGAAAGGTTAGGCTAATTGGGTGTTTAGAAAGGTTAGGCTAATTGGGTGTTTAGAAAGGTTAGGCTAATTGGGTGTTTAGAAAGGTTAGGCTAATTGGGTGTTTAGAAAGGTTAGGCTAATTGGGTGTTTAGAAAGGTTAGGCTAATTGGGTGTTTAGAAAGGTTAGGCTAATTGGGTGTTTAGAAAGGTTAGGATAATTGGGTGTTTAGAAAATATTGATTTTATCTAACTATATCATTGTCTAAATGTACTTTAAGTCCACCTTTGCCAGGGTGGCATTGCCATTCTGGCAAAGGTGGACTAGGGTTGTGCATGGTAGTCATAGACTACCATGCACAACCTGAAATTCTAACCTATTTCTTTACAGGTTGTTGTTCAAATGAATATAACTTGGAGACACAAACAAGAAACCTAATATTTGCGACATGAGGGGGTAAATCTTGAAAGCAAATAAATATTGCTTTTAAAGAGGTCGAGATAACTGTAAACTGACCTGGCTGTAGGGTCTACAATATTCAAAATTTTAGATTGATTATGCCACAGTTTTTTTTAGACTAGGGTGAGCATGAGCATTGGACTTCCAATATTTGAAATTTTAAGTTCACTTAACACTAGGTATGCGGGTTTTAATTTTTTTAGGGGTATGTGGTGCAAGTGATTTAATTTTTTTTATAGAGGCATTTGACAGGAGCTGACCTGAAAGGATAGCAGATGGAAAGTTTATTCTAGCAGTGGTAGTATGAACTTGGTTTTGTTTTCAGGTGAGACAGGAGTACTTAAGCTCCTAAAGGAATTTTTCAGTCTGCTGCTAGTATGGTCAGATAGGTTACTTTTAGAGCAGGTAAACAGTGGTGAGGTGATCTGAAGATTAGGTGCATTCTAGTAAATCAGAGGCAATATTTGTGTCCAAACTGATATTGGAGTAAAGCGTCCATCATCCTGGATAGCTTTTATTATATGCAGTTGGCAACTGCTCTCCCATAAGCCATAGCTCAGAGGATTATCTATTATTAGATATTGACTTACTATTGTCTAATAAGATTTTTAGATATTTTGACTAAATATTTTCCTGGCTGTTTCAGTGTCCCTATTGTCCCCTTAGTATTAAGCATTTTTGAAAGTTTGTTTCCATAGTTGGTAATTTTCCTGGGAAGTATTTTATACTTAAATGTTTGGTATTAGATTAAGTAACGAATAAGTAACGAAATAACTTAAAATTAGTAATCTTCAACAAGGGGGAAACTGTAAAAAGACAGCTTGAGTATGACTGAAAACTGCAAGCTCTAGGAAACTTTGTACCTAGGAGAGTCAGATTTTAGGGATTTTTTCAAAATTTGACTATGGCTGAAACTAGACAATCCTAAATGTTGTCTTGTGGTTTTCCAAGTGCAATTAAATTGAATAAACTTTACTAAAAAAAAAAAAATCCTTTTAAGTTTTGGAGTAAGGGTGAGCCCCACTGAACTTGGTTTGTCCAGGTGTAAGGTTGCCAAGTACAGTATAGTTGAACCATTAACTGTTCTCACATACAGGTTAACTAGGTTAACTTGGATATGGATGTTTCATAGGTCCTGTTGATAAATTTCTTCCGTTTGGTTTTGGCCAATTACACTAACAGAAACACTAACAGACGCCTTGAAAGTACACTAAAGGGCTCATGAGTTTTCTACGTTTTGACTTGTGGCAAACCCAAGTAAACTTACACACTTTCTCTGCTGAGAAGTGTTAGAGATCATTGGTTATCAAAGTTTGGTTCATTCAGTAGTACCTGATATCTACTCCTGTTGGTCCATAGCAAATGCATTAATTTTACCGTTGCCCGTAAAGTTCAGCTGTTTATAGGTAGGGTAAATTCTCACCTTAAACACAAGATTTATGACAGTATGATAGGTTGAAGTTTGCTAAGCCTTAAAACGTGCCATTTGGTTGTGGTTTCAATCATTTTAATGGGCGTGAAATTTTTTGGTGAATTGATAGTAACATTACGATATGTTTGCATACAAAATGACAAATGTGGAATAGTCTTCCCCATCCTGAAGGGTTTGTACATTATGAAATTAATTTCTTGAGTCGTGTTGCTAGCTCTTGTCTGATAATTTACAAATTCTGCTTGTGAGTACTTTGTTGCAGAGGCACCTTATCCAGGGTCTTGATTGCTCATAAATTTCAAACCGGAAAGAAACCTTAACGTGGCAAGGGACACTAGTGGTAAGTGTTTGAAGTCTTTATTTGTTTATTTGTAATTTTAGCTTTTTCTGTATATTGAGATTGAAATAAAAGATCTGAATTTTTCATGTCTGGTGCTTAAAGTACTTTTATGTTTTTTACCAGGGACAAATATTGATACAAATTGGACTAAACACATGCAGCAGTCAAGTGGACATCTAGATTTATGTGAGGAAGAAAAGACTAAATGGTAAGGAAATGGGTTAGTGTAATGCTCTTGTCTATTAAAGTAATCAGATTACTGGTGTTGAGTACTACTGTATAGCAAGTATGAGGTTTCAACTGTACAAAGTTCAGAGAGGTTACAGGTATATGACATATTATACCAAATTCAGAATTATCTAAAGAGCAAGTGATCATTCCATGACTGTTGTGAAACCTTTTAAGCCTTTGAAGCTTCACATTTAATGTTAATTTGAGAATGGTAAATGTAGTGAATGGTAAACTGAGTAATAAATGTGTTGTGCAATGTCTCTTTAGTGATTTGGTGTTTTCCTTCATCCCATTTTAGTTTTTAAAGCTTTTTAATTTGGCCTAGGAAGGTATGAAGTTATATCTAAACTGGGAAAAACTTTTCCTTAATTGATATAATGCTGTAAAGCAAATTTGGTTAGAATATTAGGACTTAATAGGTACCTAGTATAATTATAAATGACCCTATTCCAGCAAGTTAAGGTTTTCTCTTGTCTATTCGGGTTGTCCCATAGCCGATTTTAGATGCTGTTGCCTGAAAAGCATGTTGCAGATCTGTTTATTATAAATTGGTTTGGGGTCTGTAAATGCTGCTGTTGTTATACAGTATAAGTTCGAAAGTTTTTGGTTAAAACTGCTCAGGGTAATGAGATATAGATAGCAATAATTTAATTTAAAAAGTAACTACTGTAGTTTTAAGTTAGTGTGGGTTTGGGTGAAGAATCTTTAAATCTGGGTGCACTAAGCATGTCTTACAATACTTACAGGGCTTGATTTAAGTTTGCTGAACATGAAAAGCTGAGGTACAAGTAATGCTGATGGAGTGGAGTACTAAGTTCTAGACAGATCAGTGCAAATTGAATAAAGTTGTGCCTGTTTGATGAAATTCCAAAGACAGGTACTGGTGTAGCAAGTATATGTATGGAGTTGGAAGTTTTAGTATGAGTCAAGTAGGTTGTTCATTACTATGTTCACATAATTAATGAACATAATTTTTGTCTATATATATAACCAATAGTGTATGACTTCTGTACTGGTAACTAAATTAAAATCAGCAGCAATAGCGTCAGAGTAAGCTGGCTTTACTTTCAAAGGTGACACTCATAATGTTTGATAAAAATGCTGAATTTTAGTAATTTAAAATTTGGGAAACTTGACAATCAGGGCAGAGGGCTTACAACTACTGGTGAGCTATATAGTAGCTGTAATAATAGGTACTTCGTAGTTTGTTAGTAGCCTGAAGCAGCCATTACTAATAGAATAACTGACCTTTGAAACACCTTATTTTCCTGTATCATGCAGTTTTAGTGGCAAAAACTTACATTAAGATGGAATTTAAATCTTTGGTTTATTGGAGCAGCATGGGTAATTTAAATTTCGTAAACTGAACATTGGTTGGGTTGTTGCAAAATTTATCATGCACTAAAATGAGGTTTGATCCTTTTCTGCTTACTAATAAGTGATCATAATGAAATACTGTATATAGCTTTTGACAAATTAAGCGGGTACTGTAAATCTGAAAAACTTAAAGGCTCAGGTATGTGATTTTTTATTGGTTTTACAGCTTCATAACAACATAGCCAGGCATCAGAGGACTAATTACCGTAACTAAAACTTTGCAAAGAAAGTGAACGCTGGTAATTCGCAAGGGTGTGGTCAATATTTTCCACAGGCAGTGGAATTCGGTATTCAGTATTTTGTGAAGAGTGAATGGTAAATATCTTTAAAAACTGAAATCACGAAGTTTTGATTAAATGGCCACCTATATTTTATTTACAGTAAAAACTTATATGAATATAGTTTGTGCTTAAACTCAAATGAACGTCGATTAAACCAAGGACTGTAATATAAGCTTTGAAACCCATTGATATCATTGATATATTGCATTGTAATTTGATAATGGTAGAGGAAGCTATGGCAAGGATAGCTTAAGGTACGATTGGGAATTTATTCTAAAGGCAGTAATATAAAAATTATGGTATACTGACCAATATGAGCTGGCTTGATAGATCTTGGTTCTGTTTACTAATGTTTTAATTGAGAATTTTGTTACTCCCAGTAGGCTTGGCTTCTTAAAGCAGAGGTTTGATAAATACTATGGTTTAGTTTGCTGGCACACGACAGTTTGACTGGTTTAGCTGTGTTGATTTGTGGAGTACAGTTAACCTTTTAAAGCTTTAAAGATTAGTTTGATATTTCCCTTTGTAACAAGTAGCATATACTTCAAATAGCATAAACTGTACTTCAAATAAAAAGTCAAATTTGTGAGCAGTTTCAAAATAACTAGGAATCTTATTGAATAAGGAATTTTTCTAGCTTTGATAAAAATTTAATATTTGAAGACCGTTTCCTCTGAAGATTAATGTTCACTAAACCTTGATGAATTAAAGAACTTGCTTGGCTGAATTTAGCAGTAGGAAAATGATCTGGTAGCTCTGTTCTTGGAAGAGCGTAATTCATTTAGGATTAAACGTATCAAAGTAAAGCAGCAAAAATGAAATTGCTGTTACGGACAGGCTAGGTAACAAACTAGCTGGGTGACTTAAAACACCAATAAACACTACTGGATTTGAATAGTTTTTCAACTCTAACATCCCAGAGAAAATGAAGGTACTAAACTCAATGTACTTGATGTACTTGCTTAAAGGATAATGGATATTGTTTAACGTAATTTTATACATTAATTTATATTCATACAGTATACATGTGAAAGGCTAAAGGTATTGAGTTCTGTACAGCGAAAGTGCAGTTTTTTATTCTATCAGGGGCGACTTGTTCTAATTAAAAAACAATGTAATATAAGTTTAGAAATTACTGACATAATTTCTGTAATTTACAGAGAAAACTAAATGGCATGTTCATACATTCAGCTCCATAATCATGCGCGAACCAGTTGCCAAATGTTAAATGAAGATGAGAGACCTCACAAAATGTCAAATTTCTAATTTGGATGATTTAGTGAAAAATGGGTTAGTTTAAAGAACGCGCATTGAAGTAAAAGATTCTCTATAATTTCCCTGCTGCCTTTTTGTGCCTAATGTCAACCTTGACTACTTGGAACAGATTTCGGGCACAATCCCCCATAGGGGGATAGCACCGTCCTTGCACCTCGCGCGGTGCACTGTAGGCATTGCTGAAGATTCTCTGTAGCGTCCCTTCGGCCCTTAACTGCAACCCCTTTCATTTTCTCAATGCACCTCCGTTCATTTTCTCTTCCGTCTTACTTTGCACCACCTTCTAACAATTGTTGCACAGTGCAACTGCGAGGTTTTCCTCTTGTTACACCTTTGTAAGTATCCTTTTACTCCCGATGTCCCCATCAGCTCTGAAGGACCTCGTACGTCCCAGTGCTTGGCCTTCGGTCTTAATTGTATATTCTATGCTATTCTATTCATGGACAATCTTTTTAGTTATTTGGCATGAAGGGATTAATAATAAAACTTGCCAGAGGTCTCTTGGTTTACAGATTTGGTGTTTACAATCATGAAGTTTTTTTTTTTAATGTTCAGTGTACTAATTCCTCCATTGCACAGTTTTTCTCAGTAATACAATAACACGTTCTAGGTTGTTAGAGGAACAGCTGCGAATAGTAGACAAACCTTAACTTTGCAGTCTGTTCTAATAAATAAGCACTTTGTTATAACAGTTGCATAGTAGAGTATAATTTACCATGACAAAAGCTGCTCCCAAGTCAGTTTGAATATCTGGACATGACCATTTTGTATGTTCACTTAACAGATTTGAAGGGGTAAAACTGTCAGCTTGCTTGTACTCAGTGAATAGCTAAATGCTAGCAGGAAAGAATTGGGTACATTGTTGCTAGTTTGTTCAAGAGCCATGAAAAAGACCATGCCCTAATGTTCGAATTGACTTTGGTGCTTTATCATTTATGCTTTCAACATGTAATATTTGTAACAACTCGACTGGAAGTTGTTGCTTTGTGAGGGGTGGGGGGGTGGTGACTTGTCTCGTAGGATATCACAACATACAGTGTCTTGTGATACTTTGTCTATGAAGCTAGCAATCTAATCGTTACCCTTGGATAGTACAGTGCTTAGATGCATTAGTTTTTGCTGTTGGTACTTGCGCTCAGATTTAGGAATAAATTCCTTGATGGTGACAGCTTGAGAGAGGACTGGTAAGTGGTGTATTTCGTGTGAGTTTTGCTAAGATCCAGCAAAACTTGAAGACCTCAGTTACCCAATCATGTACTGTGCTCCCATTCTGAATTGGCTTAGAAACAAAACTGTATTTTTGCCACGTCAAAAGCGCATGCACCTTTGAAACTGGGGCTTCGTACACTAGCAAGTGAGAGAATATTACATGCCCAGTATCAGAGGTTTTTAATTCCTTGTACTACAAAGTTAAGGAGCAGCAACAAAGATACTGATTTTTTTTTTGAAGCAGTAATTATACTTGAGAGCGGTGCACTTTGCTAATTATCTTAGTTTTGAAAACTATGTCTTAGCGTTACTTTGACTGCTGCTGTAATATTTTTGTTTTGCGTTTTTCTTAACATTTTATTCTTGGAAAGCTTACTTGGTGAGTTTGCCTGTATTGGTCGTTTCTAGTTTCGCCATTTTGAATGGCGACGGAGTTGGATGATTTGATGATTTTGTTGCTGAACGAGCCCTTTGTTGGCCGAGTCGGTTGAACTTTAGACCGTCATTCGATGGGCCAGAGTTCAATTCCCGCCGCCGGCTGATGAGTTAGAGGAATTTATTTCTGGTGACAGAAATTCATTTCTCGCTATAATGTGGTTCGGATTCCACAATAAGCTGTAGGTCCCGTTGCTAAGTAACCAATTGGTTCTTAGCCACGTCAAATAAGTCTAATCCTTCGGGCCAGCCCTAGGAGAGCTGTTAATCAGCTCAGTGGTCTGGTAAAACTAAGGTATACTTAACTTTTGTTGCTGAACGGCGTGGAAAATTAGGCTGGTTAGTGTGACCTCATCCTCTGCCCCTTCATGTCCTCTATCCAGAATACCCTAAAATATGGGAATCTTGCTGGGTCTTAGGCCTAAATTCTATATTCATCTCAACTCAACTGTATAGACTCGACCTTCTACAACTGATTTCCATTACTATCTTGTAAGAAAAATTAGTATCACATCTTCCCGAGTATTTTATATCGTAATTTTTCAACTACTCCATCCTAGTTTTCGTCAGCTGTCATGTTTATCACCTCTGGAAAGAGGAACACGCTACCTTTCCCTTTTTCTGAAAGCATTATACTACCTATTTATTAAGAGAGGTTAGTAATTGCTTGAGAAGGGAAGTTCATTAGCTCTCCCCATCTGGTGGCATAGTTTGGTTTAGGCAGAGTCCCGTTTTAAAATTCGTACCTACATCACGGTAAATTGTGTAATAGACCGTACCTGCTCTTTAAAAGTTTTGCCAGTTAGAGAGTTAAACCGCAAGCTGCACTTGTGAATATCTTCATTAACTGCAATTATGTAACGCAAGCAAAACCTTAAGTAGAGCGGGGGTAAAAAAACGAGAGAGAAGATCTACCGGTTTTTATTCGAGACTGCCTTTAAACGAGAACGTACCTTCCACCGAAAGGAGGAAAATGGTAATTCAAGTAACGACGCCAAATTTACCCTGCCACCACGTGGATGGAAAAGTGTGTATATATAAAAAATGCATTGTTGCAGTCGTCTAGAAAAACAAACTCGTGAATAATTTTTTTTGTCGCCTTTATGCGACTTAAGGAAAACGAGGAACGGTGTATTATACTGTACTCGACTGGTGCTGTGATAGTTCAGCTTAATTAGACCGATACCTCTTGTAGGAGGAATTATGCTTGCTTTACCTCAGCAAAGAAGTGACAGTCACGCTTGCAAAGGTCATTTGAACTTTGGGAGAGTCTTAGAATACTTTTCCACAAAGAAAAGGTCATTAGAATGACAGCTTTTAAATTTCGTTGAGAAAGTGAGAGATAGAATGAAAAATGAAGTAACAGAATGAGAACGAGAGAGAGAGAGAGAGAGAGAATGAAAAATGAAGTAACAGAATGAGAACGAGAGAGAGAAAGAGAGAATGAAAAATGAAGTAACATATGAGAACGAGTAACTTAGAGAGAGAGAGAGAGAGAGTCCATAGGGTGTAGACGCCTTTCTTGAACCAGCTCCACCATACTTGATTAAAATATGGTGACTGGTTTCATTACCACTTTGCATTAAATCGTGTGATGATGATGGCGAAGGTGATTTGTAGACAGTTACTTGATGATGTTTTCCTCTTTGTCACGTAGGTAGGAGAAAAAAATTAAGTATGGAAGCAAAAACATGAATTTTTAATCATTGGGTAATACCTAAATGAGAGAGACATAGGGGAGAGAAGCAGATAGATAGATAGATAGATAGACATAAAGGTAAACAGAGAGGTAGATGGATAGATAAATGGAGATAGATAGATAGATAGTGATAGGTGGATAGGTAGACCTAAATGAGAGAAAGAGAAAGTAGGTAGATAGAGATAGTCACATAGATAGATAGACAGTGATAGATGAATAGACAGAAAGATAAAGATAGGCAGATAAAGAGATAGAAGGATAGACAGAGCTAGATAGGCAGACATGGACAGACAGAAAGAGAGAGAGAGAGGGCGTAATGTACAACCCTACAGAGCTTGCTTTAGAACCATAAACATAAACGAAGAAAGAATAAACCATTAACATAAATGAAAAAAAAGTAGTGACGGGGGAAAGGCGAGAAATGTCGAGCAACAACAATCTTCCTCCTGGTTCCCTTTCTCCTAAGTAAGGAGAGAGAGAGAAAAACAAATTGGTGGTTATGAAAGTTGTTGATCTAAATATGACGGAGATTCTGAAGCAGCAACAGCGACGGAAGATGAAATGCAAAAATCTGAATGCTAAAGATAAGCAGTCAGTTCCTCTCTCTTCCTTTCTGTATTTCTCTTTACCTTCTAAAGCTTCCTAATGAACACCGTATTCTTTGGTTCCGCAGGGGGATAGCGCCGTTAGTGCACCTCATGCGGTGCACTGTCACTGTAGGTTCTGTGCGGCGTCCCTTCGGCCCTTAGCTGCAACCCTTTTCATTCATTCTTTTTTTTTTTTTTTTTACTGCACCTCCGTTCATTTTCTCTTTCTTCCATCTTACTTTACTCCCACTCCTAACAATCGATTCACTGTGCAACTTCGAGGTTTTCCTCCTGTTACGCCTTTCAATTCAAACAATTTTGTCGTTAATTTCCCTTTCGAAGCTGAATGACCTCATAGGTCCCAGCGCTTCGCCTTCGGCCTAAATTCTATATTCTATTCTACCATATTGTTTGGAAGCTTGAACTTAGTTTATGGTCCCGTGTTCCATGTGAATAGGGTTCACCTTCTGAACAAGCGTAATATATATATATTTTGTAAATAGAGATTAGCTAATGGCTTTCATGATGCTTGCCTAGGAGTTGGAGTCTTGTAGCTGTCCCGTGAATATGTCTTTGTGTAGATGGTTTCTTGACACGAGAGAGAGAGCATTAGCGAACGCATTTGTATAAGCTACAAGACCCCACTATTTGTGTAGATTTACTTGCACAGGCTTGGGGAAGAGAGAGAGAGAGAGGAGTCTTTGATAAGCGTCAAGTAATGCAAGACATGTAAATTTGCACAAACATGCAGCATAATCTTTGTCACGTACGTGCGTTTTTGTGTCTGTGTTTACAAGGTTGTGAGAGATAAGTAGCCTAACATTTAAAAAAAGATGCAACATTTTTCAAATGAGACAGAGAAATGGTAGGAAGGAGACATATAAGTATTTATTGTAAATACTGTCTGCAAGACGCAAACACGCAGTATGAATCTGTCACCTGCCTGCAGGTCTGTGTGTATGTCTAAGAGATAGAGATAGAGAGATTGTGAGGGATAAGTAATTTAACATTAAAGAGTGAAAGGTAAAAAACCACTCTTCAAATGAGAGAGAGAGAGAGAGATAGGAAGGAGATGAGTAAACAGGACATAAACCTTGCTTTAAAAAATGTTTGTGTGTGTGTGTGAGAGAGAGAGAGAGAGTGTGTGTGTGTGAGAGATTTTAAAGAGAATACATTACTTGAAACATGCGAGTGGGGAAAGATGCAAATACGTGTTGAGACATGCAAGAGAAGGAGAGAGAGGAACTGAAAAATAGACCCATAAATTTCCAGCCCTTGTGGGCGAGAATTTTGAGCAAAAGGACTTCAAAGAACCACCAAGAATGGAAAGGTGAATAATAAGAATCTTACCTAAGAAAGAGATGGAAAAGAAAGAACGGAGAAGGGAAGAGGGGAGTTTAGGGATAGGAGAAGGAACATAACGCGATAATTAGGGAGGAAAAGAAATAGACACGTAGAAGGTTCTAAGTAGTTATGGAGACTGCATGTCGCAACGGTAAAAGTTGTGGAATAATGAACAGAAAAGGAATGTAACGCTGATAAAAGGGAAAAGCGAAAATTGAGTGTGAATGAGTGTAAAGGAACTGGGTGAAGTTAGATTGAATAAGATGCGCTGGGATGCTCTCTTAGTTGAGTAAATGGTGTACTAGCAATTAGAACCTGTGTAATTACCGAAGCTTGGCAAGATATGCTTGAGGAAAGGAGAACCATTTTTATACTTAGATATTTTCATCGATTTTACTCGTGGTAATTAGACTTTTTATATACCCTTGTCCTTCTAATTTGCCTTCGTCGTTTTATGTAATATCATCTATACCCGTTTTTCTATCAAGTACGTAAATATATACATAAGTCTATACATGTTGATTAGATACATATTTGCGTACAAAGTTTATTTAGTAATGATTAACATTTGTGGGCGTCATATAATCTCCCCACTACGATTGTGGTCCCAGTATTCTGTCTTTCGCCACTGAAGTTTTTGGAGTAATAATAGATGCGAGATGGTGGCCCAGGGCCGCCCAAATCAGCGGGTGCAACTTGACCCTACCTTTCCATTTCAACCTTACATGTGACTGCAACCCTTTCACCCCTTCCGCGACATCCCCGGAGATCCATATACAGAGAGTCATGCTGGAAATACCTTGCCTGAGCCTTGTTGAGAGCAAGTTGTAAAATTGGTTTGCAAACGGCTCGGCATACCGCCTTGGAGTACCCCGCTAGTAATGCGTTTATTACTGTGCGTACTCTTTTCTGGTCACATTTACCAAATACGTATGCAGCATTCATTAGCCCCAGTGCCCTCTTAACCTCTCGATTTCTTCGCATTTTGGAAACTCTTTGTTACTGCGAAGCCTAGGACCACATGAAGGTGAATGAAAATATGCTGATATGCCCGGTCGAGATTCGATCTCGGGTCGAAGTATCAGCATGAGGTGACGATAATTACCTGGTCTCAAACTCCGTTCCACTTTTTGATGCAATAGTGGGAGTTAAATTCATCGTCCGCCTCAATTCAAACAATGCTTGGTAACGAACAACAACACAGGCTCCTTCTTCGTAGGTGGGTAGTGCCGTCAGGGTCTTTGCAGCGTTCACGGGCCCCCTAATTGCAACCTCTTTCTTATTACTGTAGCTGCGTTCGTATTCTCTTTCTTCCATCTGACTTTCCACCATCTCCTGACATTGTTTCCTAGTGCAACTGCGAAGTTTTCCTCCTGTTACACCTTTCAAACCTTTTTACTCTCAATTTCCCTTCAGCGCTGAATGACGTCATAGGTCCAGCGCTTGGCCTTCGGCCTAAATTCTATATTCTATTCTACTCTAACACAGGCTCCTTGTAGGGGGACGAAGCAGGTGATCAATGGTATTATGAATTTATATGTTCGTTAGGTAATGTGCGAGTCCTGCAAAGCTGGCTTCGTCGATGACACCACCAAAATTCAGCGATGACGTCAGCAACGGTCTATAAAACAAAGTACCGTCTTCTTACCCTGCTCTGAAGGAATAGGAATCACCCACGCTGGGATGAGATTTAATCATCATCTTGTTTCTGGGGACATCTCACATTCTGAACAAAGTACACAACGAATCATTTTCATTGTCAACGAAGGACGATGCACGGAAAGAGAGAGAACAGTAAAAAAAAAATAATAATAATTGAACGAGGAGATACCGACAATACTGAATGAAAATTAAATGGTAATATTGGATGCAGCTACGACCTTCGATCTAAGACCTAGCGAAGGAGACGGAGAGAGAGAGAGAGACTTGTAAACACGGTACGCCAACCGTGTCCACCTAATTAGAGACTATGTTCTACATTAGGAACACAACTTCGGACGCAGATTGCTTTTTAGGCTGAACTGTAACTTTTTTCAAATGACTTGCTGATGACATCTACAGAATACAAGAAATATTTGTGGCTTTATTATAAATTCTTTAAATGAATTCAGACGAACTTTTTCTAGTTTACAGTTTCCCTCTCAACATTCATGGATAGATGGAATCCTACAGAAATCTGAAAATGCTTATTTATATATATATATATATATATATATATATATATATTATATATATATATATATATATATATAATATATATATATATATATTATATATATATATATATTATATATATATATATTATATATATATATATATATATATATATATATATATATATATATATATATATATATATATATATATATATATATATATATACATATATATGTGTGTCAGCTTTACGCCTAACATATTTATCCTTTTAAATATTAAGCAATAATGATCTATTAATGTCGAATTCAATTAACTTTGGTAATTATTTGTGTTCATAGATCATATACACTTACAGTATATAATCCATTTGGAGTTAGGTTATTCCCTGGGCTATTTATAGTTAAAATTTCAAAGTATATATAGTATATATATGTATATAATGTGTGTTTGTGTGTGTGTATCCCTGGAAGGCTCATTTGTTATGAGAAAAAGTTCAAGTGGTATTAAATATATTAGTTTACGGTCCATTTTGCCCCATTTTCTATGATTTTAATCGTCCATAACCTCCTCAATTAAGATCCTAAAATTGATGTTTAAGAAATGAGTTTCTCTCCCCTCTTCTTCTTCTTCTTCATTTTCCTCTATTTTCCTGGTTTTGGAAAGGCGCGGATGACGAAACCTTCAACGAAACCGGTAGTTGAAGCAACTCGGCTTCCTAATGCGTTTCCATCTTCATAATCCCTTACTTTTCCTGAGCTGGAAGAGAAGGGCTGACTTTAGTGTAGCAGAATCGAATGAGATATGGCTACGCCCATCTTAGACACCTCCGTTCCTTTGGAGAGAAAGAGAGAGAAGGGAGAGAAGGTGGATTGCATGAGGTTCAGATGACGAAAGGAATGTCTTTACGAGAATAACTGTGATTAAAAGTTCTTGTCTTTCGGCTGGTGACCGAAATTAGCATTGTATTGAGACTTGAGTCTCTCTCTCTCTCTCTCTCTCTGACGTATTCATTCTTTTGTTTAAGGTATTTGTCTTTCAGATATTCACAATATCGATTTTCCGAAAGCAAAGGAGATGATTATAACGCGTTGCAAATAGTACACACACACACACACATATGCGCTTATGTGGATCTTTAATGACAAATCAAAATTCTTTAACCAGAGGTCAACTGTTATTCTATTTTACTTAAATATTTTCCTAGCATAGTTTATTCCTTGTGACCATTCAGAAATAATTGTATGTTGCGATGATAACATTCACTTGCAATAAGTGGCTCTGAGTATCGGTCTGTGGTAATTACTTAACATGTGAGAGACAATATTTCAGAGATATTTATCAATTTTTATCAAAGTCCTCTCCTTGAAGTTAAGTATTGTAATTGGAAATGTCTGTCTCTCTCTCTCTCGTTTCTTGTTGTTCTGTAAAACTCAGCTGAAACTAATGAAACTTTCTGGCAAGTTCTTACCGCCTGAGTAAATCCTGATTTTGCTTTTACCGTGAACGCACCAAGCACTTGACACTTACAGGCCCTTGAAAACAATCTGAATGTCATGTGATTTTCGCGTGTAATTATTTAAAATTTTTTTCATTTCCCGTCACTTTAGAAACGAAGATGAATTTAATGGGAATCCATTATCTAATAAATGTTCACGCAACAAATTATATGCAACCTTAACACTTGCATAATTTAGGCAAATCTTTTGGTATGAATGACCGTTAACTGGTGGGGTCAGTAGTCTCCAAATGTAAGTTCATAGAGTTGCATAGTGACAGTTAACTAAAGTTTTACCAGTACAGATTTGCTGAGAATAAAGAGATTGATTAACTTGTTAAATCTTCGGTATACAAATAACTCGTAGGGAAATCCTTTGTCTGGTTGTACCAGTTTTTGACAATATGTGGATTTAGGTCGCTTCATAGTCCATACCATTCAACGTATTCAGAGACGTCACCTGACCCGTTTTCATGGATGTGTGCTATTGTTCTTGAAAGTATCCACAAGTTGTTAGGTATACTAACTTAGGTTTCGATCAAATATTTAGTAGACCTAATCGTCTCAGGGCAACCGGTTCTGGCTTACGAACCAGATTCAGAGAACCATGACTTATTTCGTCTTGAGCTGCTACAAGAGCAACGGTTGGAAAGTACTGTGTAGCATTTATCAGCAATGCTACCGCGTCATGTCACAGACTGATATGATTCATTGCTCTGTTACCTTGGTTGCTTTGCCCAGTGTAGCTGTTGATTCAGCCTAGTGGGTTATCTCATTAATCGAGCTTAAGCTGAAAGTCTGGAGGTTGAAGGTGATGTACTACAGAGTACCCCAGTGAAAAGGAAGACCAGATATTTCCCTGACCAAAATTATTTGTTGGGTACTGTCAAGTGGTTCCCAAGAGACACCGAGAGGGTCTTCACTAGTCTCACTCATAACACCACGTTGGTTTGTCTTTGACGAGTTTGCGAGTTAGTAAGACATTTGTGTATTCAGTCATTATTGTGTGGCTTAAATGTTGTCTTAATGTATTGTCGGCCAAATTATTGGTTAGCACAATCAAGGACTTTTGCTTGTTCCACGGCAAGACATTCCTGTTGCGTCAGGAGAGCCATCTTAAGGGTAAAAGGAAAAAGTAAACACAGGAATAAGAACTGCATTGTTATCTGTGCTGTATTTGATTAATTTCCGTATATTCTTACTTTTATCTAGTGAATATAAAGGCATGTATACTATTTTTTCTATTTATTTCCTTTGAATTCGTCTTTTTTGCTTTATTCATATGCGATAGTGGAAAAGAAATACCCCGTATTAAGCCATCGAAAATGATAGCAGAAAGCTGGCAGGCTGATGACTGCCTTGCGCCATTGAAACTTTGTGCATCGTCACACACAAAAATGAACAAAAGTAAAAGAATTAACAAGACAAAATATTGAACTTGTCATAATCAAAGATGCCACCAGCAATCAGCGTCTTATATTTATAAGAAGGAAACGTTGGAAGACCCCTCTCGATTTTAGTGAAGTAGTTCGGTTAATTTATACCCAACTCCTATTTTTTGCTTTTCACGAAGTGGCTTCAGTGTTCCCCCTTAATGGTGAGATCAAGTTTATCCAACTTTCCCTGCCGAAACAAGGGGCATCAGCGGCCTTACGCCATTTCCCCTATTTCGTCTTAGGGCACGACAATGCCGTTGGCATCTTGACTCAGCACCTGCAAGTTTTTGTAGGCAGCGATCATCCACCAGGAACGAATTCCTCGAAATTGTTCAAAAAATGTGTTTTCCTAATCAGCGCCCCTCATACAACGTCAGATCATCGTTGCGGATTTTCCGTAATTTCAAAAGTAGTATTCATGCGCCGGTCACAGTCACACTTTAAGGTTTAAAAAAAAATTGTTTTGGGGTCAATGATGTGGTTTCGTTACGAGGAACTTTTTCTCGTTAATGGACGGAAAGCAAACTTTAATACGACTTATGTTAATTCCTTAAATGATTTACAATCTAATTTACAGTAAAAAAAACAGTAGACGTACTCACAAAAAATACGGCAATAAACGAACTTTAAAAAGATATATGAAATTATGACATAACATAAAAAAAGAATATGAGAAGTAGAGGATATGATAACGACAAAAAAATATGATATGAAATTATGACAAACATAAAATAAAAGAATATGAGAAGTAGAGAATACGATAACGACAAAAAAAAAAATATGTATATGAAATTATGACGGAACATGGAAAAAGAATATGAAAAGTAGAGAATACGCTAACGACAAACCATTCTTCATTGGAATCCCGCCTGGTCTGCTGTGACCTCATTGTTTATTTTTCTCCCTCGGTCTATTTTCCCAGATACACCCGAGTGTAGGGGGAGTTGCAAAGTGGCCTTGCAACACTTTGCAACCTGCTCTGCAATGCCCCTTTTTTTTTCTTTTTGCTGCCGGGAAAGAAGGCGCGGGAGAGGCTTTTGCAATCCCTTCACCCTTTCTCTAATGGCGAAAAAGGGACGACCTCGCTTGACCTGACCCTCTCCTACCCCAACCCACCATCATCCTCTCCGCCGTCGGAGAGGCTGACCTGATACAAGTCCATTTTACGCAGATTCCGAAGCTGATAATATATTTAGGCGCCGTCCGATTAAAGCGGATCTCGAATTGGGCAACGCAGGAGAGAGAGAGAGAGGGAAATCCCTCTCGCGTCCCGATTGTCTCATGTTTTGATGGAGGCGTTCGCTACCTCGTTTCAGACCGTGTTGTTTATATTTGTGTCATATTTTCTCATTTCCTTCCTCTCTTCATTCCTCTCTCTCTCAATTTATTTTCCAATGACGAATAAATGAACAGAACCATTCGATAATGAAGAACGAAACGCTAAAATACTCACAGCTAGGAGAGAAATGCTAGGAAAAAAAAAAAAAAAATAGGCGTGAAAGGCAATTAAGAACCTCAGCTCTCGGTAACAGAAATACGGCCATATCACGTAATCGCCCGAAGCGGGAAGGAGAGCCAGAGAAGCCTTTACTTAGCACTGTCATGACTCAAGAAGCGAAGCGTATAAAATCGTGGAACGCTTCAATCACTGTTTACGAGCTTCATTATGTGATTAACTTCAAATAAACGGGATTCATTCTTGACCAAATGGCTGTGGTTATCTCGATTGTTTGCGCTGAGGATTCCCATCGGCCGCGTACAGGTTTTAAAATGGCAAATCTATTTTAACCACGGGAGAAATGATTAAAAGCTATTAATTTTGTGCACATAATAGAGAGAAGGGGATTGAAACGAATAATTTTTGGCAAAACGCATCGACGTATTTACATAATAAGTGATAACCCTGCAATGAGAATATTGGCTAGTGGTTAGGAAACAACAAAATTTATATATAAAAATGTATAATATATATATATATATATATATATATATATATATATATATATATATATGTATATACATACATATATATATATAATGTATATATATATATATTTATATATATATATATATATATATATATATATATATATATATATATATATATATATATATATTATATATATATATATATATATATATATATATATATATATTATAATCCAATAATAACCCTGTAATGCGAGTGTTTCAGTGGCTATCAGATCACACTCTGATTTTATTATTTACACATAATAATCCAATAATTGCCCAGTAAAGGGGCGAATATACAAAGGAGAATAAAAAAAAAGAGACTGAATGACCTACAAGAGAAAAACAGCGGTGATTTTTCCTCTTTATGCAATAATTGACGAAAAAAAAGACTTTCGAAGTGAGAGTCGACACTTACCTTTGTTATGAAAGGATACACTTACCCTTGCTATGAAAGGATACACTTACCTTTGCTATGAAAGGATACACTTACCTTTGCCCTTTGCTATGAAAGGTAAACTTACCTTTGCTTTGCTATGAAAGGTACACTTACCTTGGCTATAAAAGGTACACTTGCCTTGGCTATGAAAGGTAGTCTTACCTTTGCTATGAAAGGTACACTTACCTTTGCTATGAAAAGTACACTTACCTTTGCTTTGAAAGGTACACTTACCTTTGCTATGAAAGGTAGTCTTACCTTGGCTATGAAAGGTACACTTACCTTGGCTAAGAAAGGTACACTTACCTTGGCTATGAAAGGTACATTTACCGTTGCTATGAAAGGTACACCTACCTTGGCTATGAAAGGTACACTTACCTTGGCTATGAAAGGTACATTTACTTACCTTTGCTATGAAAGGTACACTTACCTTTGCTATGAAAGGTACACTTACTTTGGCTATGAAAGGTACACTTACCTTTGCTGTGAAAGGTACACCAACCTTTGCAGTGAAAGGATAAACTTGCCTTTGCTATGAAAGGTACACTTACCTTTGCTTTGAAAGGTACACTTACCTTGACTTTGAAAGGTACACTTACCTTTGCAATGAAAGGATACACTTACCTTTGCTATGAAAGGTACACTTACCTTTGCTATGAAAGGATACACCTACCTTTGCTTTGAAAGGTACACTTACCTTGGCTATGAAAGGTACGCTAACCTTGGCTTTGAAAGGTGCACTTACCTTTGCTATGAAAGGTACACTTACCTTGGATATGAAAGATGCACTTACCTTTGCTATAAAAGGTACACTTATCTTTGCTATGAAAGGCACACTTACCTTTGCTATAAAAGGTACACTTACCTTTGCAATGAAAGGTACACTTACCTTTACTATGAAAGATACACTTACCTTTACTATAAAAGGTACGCCTACCTTTGCTATAATAGGTTCACTTACCTTTCACAGGAAGAATTGATAGAAGACACTTGACCCATTTCGAATGGACTCCGATGACAAGAGGTGGAATAGTCATTTGTTTCATGAGATTAAAACAATTTTCATAAGCAGCTGTTTTGCGCGTGTT
>NC_089795.1:85020162-85112662 GCF_040412425.1 Macrobrachium rosenbergii
TAAGGAAAAAAAAGGAAAGGTGAAAGTTCTGTGACAATTCTTCTTTTTCGTAAGGCAATGCCGATGTTGACGAAGCTCCAGCAATAGTTGTAGAGAGTTATTTACCATTTATTTATTGGGAATACCAGGAAAACTTTATATTTTATTTTATTTACATTCATTAGAATTTTGAATAATTAAAATCGTATTTCTCATGTAGAATAGTTGCATGTTTAATGTTTATAATTATTGATTTATGAATTCCGTTATCATTACTGTTTAAGACTAAGTACTCAAACAGCTATTAGAGAAATAAATAAGATATTGTCAAATAAGTCATAACTTTCTAGCAAAAAAGCACTCGGGCAATGGACAAGTAAAAAAAAAAAATTGGAATATATACTTAATGCTGCAAGTGCACTCTTAGTAATGGCGTTCCTATCAACTTCACTGGAATTGGAATCGGAATTGAAATATAAGTATTAGGCCAAAGACCAAGCGCTTGGACGTATGAGATCATTCAGCGATAAAAGGAAAATTGAGAATAGAAATGTTTGAAAGGCGTAACAGGAGGAAAACTTCAAAGCAGTTGCGTTGTGAAACAACTGTTGAAAGAGTGCGGAAAGTAAGATGGAAGAAAGAGAATATGAACGGAGGTACAGCAAAAGGAATGCAAGGTGTTGCAGCTAGGGGCCGAAGGGGAGCTCCAAAGAACCTTAAGTAATGGCTACAGTGCACCGTGCGGGGGCACTGACGGCACAACCCCGCCTACGTGGTCCCATCAACTCCATGATGTTTGTTCAACTCCTCGTGTGTGAAGGATTGCAACCTTGGAGTTTACTCCTAATGTCAGTGTAGCAAGTAAAAAGACTTAACGACTGAATGCTGTAGTCTTCGGTGAACAGTGAAATTTCGAGTTTTCTTGCTTTTATTGAAATTATATATTTTACAAAGATGAATTTAAAACGTTTCCTTTGGTTTTATGGAAATTGCAAAGTAATGGAGGTTTTAACAACTGATGCACATGTTAATATTTTTGTTGTCACTGAATTTCATCCAGTTGCAAATATAAATACTCTTAACTGTCATAAAATATAAAAAATTGTATTTCATCAGAAGGCAAACGCTTATTTAGTTTTTTAAGTCTATTGTAACGTTCATGAAAAGAAAAATGGCAAAGAAAATGCAAGTGTCTTCATTATTTGAAAGGGTGAAAGGATCAGCTAACCCAGAAAAAGATGTAACGACCTCATTTCAAACTTTTGTGTCAAAATACTGCTTCCCAGTTCAATCACTTATGCTTTTAGACAGAAGAAAAAGAGAAGTATCATAAGAACTTTTCAGTCATTTCTACTTTTATCGTTGTTCTTCAAGACTATGAAGAACAACCACTTTCTTTAAAGATGAGTATAGGTAACATTTTGTCATTTGTGATAAATTTTGATATGGTCTGTGGCAATACACTTAAAGCCCACTTAAGGCTTTGTGAAGACTGCTGCCTTCATCATCAGAGTGAATGAAACTGTCTGCCAAGATTCGATACACAAGAAAAGGGTCCTGGTGTTTTTGATGCAGAACAAGGCGAAAGGAATAGTAGTATTCAGCGGTTTATTTTGATACAAAACAAGACGAGAGGAATATTAGTTTTCAAGGTTGTTTTTTATGCAGAAAAAGACAAAGTGAATAGTAGTTTTCATGGTTTGTATTTTATGCAGAACAAGACAGAGGGAATAATAGTTCCCTAAGCATTAGAATCTCGACGCATTAAAAATGATATGAACAAAATGCTAGAGAAACGAGCTGCATATTTCACTAAGAAAGGAAGACCGCCCCCCCCCGCCCACCAGCCAACCAGCAACCGAAGCAACGATCCCGGGCAAGACCGAATAAAGTTTCGATCTCAGTAGCCGATCCTTATCAGCACAGCGCATTAAAAACGGTGACACGCGGATAATGAACGCGAGATGACGGGACCGAGGTCATCCAGGTATCCAGGCCAGGTCTGGAAAATGGTCTCCAGGTTCCATTCCTTCTGGCGCTCGGTTGGGACTTTCGAACGTCCACCATTTCAGAAAAGAGGCATTTTCAGGCTGAAGCCCAGAGTCGATTCGGCTTTGCAAGACTATTCTCAAGCGGAGTTTATTGCGGTGCTTTTACAAGGGTGTCTGGTATGACAGGAATTCATATCAATTAGTGTCACACTCAAGCGCATGCGCGGTTTTCTTCGTGTTACTACTTATGGAGTTTGCTTATTATTCATTTATTTTTTTTTTACAGTCTTCTGTTGGGTATTTGTTTTTGATAAAAGCAGGATCGCCATTCCTTCTCACAGCCTGGTCGCTTTCCAGGTGTCTCAGATTCTTTCTTATTCTTCTTCTTTGAAATTTGCCAGTGACCAAAACTGTAGCAACCTCTCTTGTTCAGTGTCACTGGAGACCCTTCATTAAACTCCCAGAGGATGTCGTGCTATTGGAACTTCAAAAGTTCAGGCGAAGGCTGCAATGCGTTGCTACCCTAATGCTATTCTCCCTACATTTCAATACGTTTTTATCTGTTTGTTAATTTATTAATTTATTTGTTTTCTTTTTTAATAACTGAGTGGGATCTCTTCTTTCTATATTTCCCTTTACCTTCTGTTACTTCTTAACGAACTCCATATTCTTTGGAAGCTTGAATTTCAAGTCAGAGGCCCCTTTGGTGGGCTTGTTCCATATGAATAGTTTTCATCTGAATAATAATAATAATAATAATAATAATAATAATAATAATAATAATAATAATAATAATAATAATAATAATAATAATAATAAATAATAATAATAATATAAGCAGATATAACAAGGTGAAAATATTACATTATTGATATAATGATCGAATGCTTGAGTAAGAGATGAAAGCCAGTCCCCTGCTGGGAGGGATATATCAGATCAAAGAAAAATAAAAAAAGAGAGAAAATGTAGGTGCATAGCAGATGGGGCAGGCCCATATGCTAATTATATAATCGCTTGAGTCATTGACTCTGGAAATAACATGGATTATTTTTGCCGTTGTTTTACATTGCGTTTCCCATTGTGACCTGTATAAAACAACAATGCAAACATCTTTGTAGGGGCGCAGTGCCGTCAGTGTACCTCACGCAGTACACTGTATGCATTACCTAAGGTTCTTTGCAGCGTCCCTTCGGTCCCTAGCTGCAACCCCTTTCATTTCTTTTACCGTATCTCCATTCATATTCTTTCTCTGATCTTACTTTCCACCCTCTTCTACCAAGGTTTCATAGTGCAACTGCGAGGGTTTCCTCCTGTTATACCTTTTAAACCTCTTACTCTCAATTTTCCTTTCAGGGCTGAATGACCTCATAGGTCCCAGCGCTTGGCCTTCAGCCTAACTTGTATATTCTATCTATCTACAATGTAAACAATGTAAACGTACATTTTTGTTGACGAACTGACAGTCGTGCGAAATTTGCTTGCCGTTCTAGATAAGTTGCTCAGTGCTTGCTAGTGACTGCAAGCGTGTTGATCATCTTGTTCCTGCTTCACCAAAGAAACAGGTGTTCTAGCATCGTTCAAATGTGTAATCACATGTAGCTGAGGACACCAACTAGGGCCTGAAATCAATCACACTGATCGGAGAGTCACTGTTCGTGAGATATCTCACAATCACTTCGGTTGATGGCACTTAAGGTAACACTAAACGCTACGAGATCACACACACACGCACAGAGAGAGAGAGAGAGAGAGAGAGAGAGAGAGAGAGAGAGAGAGAGAGAGAGAGAGAGAGAGAAAAGAGAGAGAGAGACTGGGCTAGGCAAGTAGTTTTACTAAACTAGTTTTTTCAGACAGTAACAAATTGTACCTTAAATGTACCATGTGTTTTTTTTCCTTGTGCATATAATTTGAGGATGCACACTGCACTTGTGTAACAACTTCATAGAATTCAATTTACTTAACTACATTTTTGGGCAGATAAATATTCTTGACATTAATGACTCATTTGCGAATACACACACACATATATATGTATGTATATATATTTATTTATATTACATCTTTATATATGTAAACATATGGGTATATATACATATGTATATATATATTTATATTACATATATATATATATATATATATATATATATATATATATATATATATATATATGTGTTTATTTTTACTGTTGACCTTCATTCGTATAATCTAATGAAAGGAAAGATAAATATCAAAGAGAAATAAATGCAGTAATTATTACCATAATCTATTCTGTTGCAATTGTGTACCCATATCAATAATACTTAATTAAGACAGCGTATGAATATGGATAAATGTAAATGAAGAGAAATATTGAAACGCTGAAAAGAATAAAGAGGTTTCGAGAGAAAGGCAAAAGAATGAGTCTCAACTTCTTGTCCACAATTTCTGGAGCGAACTATAAAAAGTGACCTTGAGGGTGACTTATTGCCCGCCCTAGGATGAAGTCATAGTTCCAATAGAAGGAAAAGGGATGGAAGTGATTTGGAGTGAAGCCTTGAGAGAGAGAGAGAGAGAGAGAGAGAGAGAGAGAGAGAGAGAGGAAACTGTCTCATTCGAATGAAGATCACGCCAGCAAGAGAGACAGCTGCCCGCCTTGCGTGAACCGCGCGAACTTGAAGGAAGGTATATGCTTGACAGACGACCTCGATTCATCCGTCGATAAAAGTATTGGTTCTCAGTTTTTGTTCTCCCCCCCCCCATTCTTCTCCCCATAAGGCAGAGGAGACGGCTCATATTTCAAGTAGGCGTGACTCTGGGGTTTCCGTGAGGACGTCGCGGAGAAAACGGTGCGAAATTAGCTTTTACTGAATCAGGTCTCGTTCTGAAGTAACAATTTCGCACTTCATGAATATCATGATTTACTGGGGGTCATGTTACTGAGGCAGCTTCATTAAGAGTTTCTTTTTCTTCGTCCCACAGTCCATGGGCGCCTGACATTTTAGACCTTCGGTATATAAAGTGATGTAATTGTTAATCTCTAAAGAAATGAATAAGAAAGATTAAAAAAAAGACAAGCAAAAAAAGTTAGCAAATCATACATATTTCTGTTACAGGACTGTAACTGATGCTTTTGTATTTCTGCTGATGTTTCTGCATCCTTTCTAAATGACAATTTTCATCACTATGAAACTGTTTTGTTCTTGTAAGCGGCGTAGTTAATCAATTCGTGAATGCTAATTAAAACGACTTAACCAGAATGAAATAAGTCTTTGAAACAGTGATTAATAACTACATAAACAATGGCTTTTTAATTCGAATTAAAAAGTTACAATATTCTACCGTTATTGATACCATTTACTGACATTTAGTAATCAAGGATTCTTACGACTAAAATTCCTTTTTTCTTTCAGCGCGACGAGTACAAAGTCCATACGTGTACTAACATAGGATTCATTTCTCTGACCCGGCCAATGAATGATAACTGGCAGATGAGGGATCTTACTTTCACTCCTATGGTCTAGCGCGCCCTAGGATTCCGATCCTTAATTGTGGCTTTGCTTACTTTATGGATGGGGAATCACAAGCGTAGGAATGACTGAGTGGTGGTGTACATGAAAGGGGAAAAGGACTGAATCGTCGCCATTTTTAGTAACAATATATATATATATATATATATATATATATATATATATATATATATATATATATATATATATATATATATATATATATATATATATATATATATATATAAAGACAAAATCCACGAGGAAAAGAGAAACAGTGGAAGGCTGCAAGGTCTTTCGACTTATAGTCCTTTACTTAGCAGACTGCTAAGTAAAGGACTATGAGTCAAAAGGCCTTGCAGGCCTCCATTGTTTCTCTTTCCTTCGTGGATATATATATTCATCACGTTCCATATTTTTCGTGTTTCAGTTATACACACACGCACACATATATGTATGTATATATGTATATATATATATATATATATATATATATATATATATTTATATTTATAGTTATATATATATATATATATTATATATATATATATATATATATATATATATATATATATATATATATATATATATATATATATATATATATATATATATATATATATATATATGTGTGTTCGGAAGAGCAGTGGCAGATACAGGTGAAAGATGAGAAAGCTTTGCAAGATGAGAAAGCTGTAAATTACTGCTAGTTTTGCAATTATTCGCAGTATCCAGTCACTTTCTTTTCTACTTAGTGGCCACATGGCTCTGAAGAAGGAAAACAGCATATGAAAAGTCCCACCTTTACTTTCACTGGAATTGGGAAAAAAATATTTTGCTATACCTAAAGGCAAGTTGAATTGTTGGAAACCCGGGAGACTGATATTCTGCTTTACATATTGGGTAGTTAGGTCTAATTGATGACAGACAATTCATTGACATTTTGCGTGATCGATCATAGTCATGACTTGTGTCTTATTTCATTTTTTGTTGGATTTGAATGTGATGAAATTCTTTTGAAAGTCAGGAGTGCAAAATGAAGAGTTTCAGTTGTATCCTATCTAGGATTTTTCATTATGTAATGTGCAGTTTACCGAATATTAAGTTTGCTATTACATGTCACCTTTATAATTTTCTTTTATGGAGTGCTTCCCAGTTTTACAAACATGTTTTGTATGGAACTTTCGTTATTAACTGGACCAAAAAATTATCTTTTGTTAGATATGAAAATATTGTAATTTTGAATCTTTTGTCATTATGAAAATGCTGTAGTTTTTTGGCCAGTAAATCTATCTATCAATCTGTATCAAAGGTAATTACCACAATCCTTCAATAAAGCTGATTCAAGATGACAATCCTGATGTATTTTTTTTTACAGGTCACGCGAGGCAGCCTTTCTCATCTGCACTCAATCAAAAACTTACTCTTTCAAGTGGCGTCCATCACGTCAAGTTGTAACGCTCCAGCCAACAGAAAAAAGGTAAATTCGAGTTTTCTGTACATCGTTTAATCAAGGCCACCGAAAATAGATTTATCTTCCGGTGGTCTCGGTATAATGCTGTATGAACCGCGGCCCATGAAACTTTAACCACGGCCTGTGGTGGCATGGCCTATATCGTTGCCAGAAGCACGATTATGGCTAACTTTAACCTTGAATAAAACAAAAACTACCGAGGCTAGAGGGCTACAGTTTGGTATTTTTGATGATTGGTGGTGGATGATCAACATGCCAATTTGCAGCCCTCTAGCCTCAGTAGTTTTTAAGATCTGATGGCGGACGGACAGACAAAAATCCATCTCAATAGTTTTTTTTTTTTCAGAAAACTAAAAAAACTGGCCTCTGTTGTTCTGACATCTAACCAAAGGAAAAAAACTAGTTCCTTCGATGCGGTGTTACAATTGCAAGCTGGTTTTACAAAATATAAACAGTTTTACCGCAGTGATAGTTCCGGATGAAGCTTCCGCGTAGTATAATTATGAAGTGTCCGTTGTTGGGGAAGTTTTCTGTATAAGGAGTTATGGTATTAATGCGTTCGCGACCATCGTATTATTTTTGTTTGTCTTTGTGCACACACATATATACGCACATATGTATATAAAATAGATTACACACACACACACGTACATACTTATATCTTATATATATTTATATGTATATATATATATATATATATATATATATATATATATATATATAATATATATTTATATACTGTATATATAATATATATATTATATACACTATGTATATATATATATATATATATATATATATATATATATATATATATGTGTATATGTGTGTGTGTGTGTGTGTGTGTGTATTGTGTGTGTGAGAGAGTTTGTGTGCTTGTGTTAACTTGAGCCTGTTGACCTGCCTCTTCTCGTCAGCGTTTTTGCATGAGATCAGCAGCATTTCCATATCTGCATGCAATTCCTTCCCTTTCACTCAATGAAAGGCATCTTTTTCTTTTTGGGGCACAAACTTACTTCAATACGGCGAATACCCTTACAAGGGGCATCCTTCCTCGCAGTATATCGAAAGGTCATTCAGGCGCGAGAAACAGTGTAAGACGCATCATTTCAGATTCTTCTTAACTAAGAAATACTCAAAGTAGCGCGAGTCTTGAAATGGAGAAACAAATCGACCGTTATGTATACTGTATGTACTGTACATATATTTCAGGATAAATCTGTACAGAGAGCTTTTGGGAATCTGTTCGATTGAAAAGGGGAATCGAACAGATTCCCGAAAGTTCTCTGTAGAGATTTATCTTCGAATGTATGTACATATACATAACTGTGGATTTGTTTATCCATTGTTCTTTTATTGTATACCCAAGACGGAGAAACGCAGTAATTAACAGGTAATATAAACCGTCATAAATACAGGAGGACTCTAGGGAGACTATTTAACAAACCCCTTTATTAACTGTGTGATTACCCGAGAGAGAGAGAGAGAGAGAGAGAGAGAGAGAGAGAGAGAGAGAGAGAGAGAGAGAGAGAGAGAGAGAGAGAGTTCAGGGCAACGACCGACATACGTCAAAAGGTGGAGACGCTCTATTTATAAACATCGATGATACCCTGTTATTGCCATTGTAGTGGGTGATTATATGGGTATTATACTCCCAATACCATCTTCATTTTAACTGCATTCTTTTCTCATTGTGCCGTCTTTTCATCATAATCACCAGTTTGGTTTTTCCTTATCTGGCTTCAGGAAAATGAGAGAGCGCATGAACTAAGAAAACGAAGATTTGGATGAATGAATCGAAAGGATAAACTATGCTAATCGTTGCCTCATTCTTAAAACAGCAATGGTATTCTTATTAATTTTCCAACAAGCATCCATATATCGATCTATCTATCTATTTGTGTCAGGAGATAATGATACACAAACTACTTCAGAGATGATGGTAGGAATATGTTGCTGCTTTTATGCTTAAAATTGGCTGGATTTTTATCGGAATCTCTCCATTTCGTTAGTGGCAGAATCTTAACTTTCTCCTCTGGTCTGACTCAAAATATTTAGAGTGACCCCGTCCTACTGTGAGTCTACTCTATTATCACCAATTCTCTGTCTATGTATCTGTCTCTCTCCTTAGGGTAATCGTTAAAAATGCACGTACACACTCACGCAAATATTGCATGAATGCAAATACTTCTGCATTTTATTATGCAAAAAGTCAGCTCTTGCCAATTATGGATCTGCATCGTCTGAGGCTGCTTTCGAGTGTCAGTGAAATAAAAATTATTATAGATTACAATTATATATAGATTATTGTCTCCGTATATTTCCTAAGAACGTTTATAAATCTTTGTGCCAAACGGTTTAACCTGAATTTAGTGACAGATTCTTAAAATTGCTTTTATTTTTCATGATTATACAAGGAGAGAGGGGTCGAAAATAAGAATTTCAGTCCCTGCTCAAAATGGACGTAAGAAAAACGGAAGTAATGAGGGCAGAGAAAGGATTGAGGGTTGAACTTTAAAATTTTTAGGAATAATAATATCCATTATAGGATCCTTTGAGCTGGAATTTAGTATGAGACTAAAAAAAATGTAAGAGAAACGGTGGGCAGGCTGAATAATATTTTGAAATCACATAAGCAGATGCTGCGTACGAAAGTGAGATTATACGTGAGTTTATTAGGACTTGAATCGTAGCATGGCAATGAAACTACATTTGAAAGATTTTGTCGATTTGTGAATAAAGCTTTAAGAAGACTATCTCAGTGGTCAAATGGCAGGGCAGAGTTAGAAAAGATGCCCTAAGGGGAATGACGTAATTTCCATTGGCAGGCGAAGCCATGATGTAAGGGAGATGGAGATGGGTTGGGACATGGCCGGGATATGTCCTTCGATGAGGAACTATATGACGAGAGGCTTGAGATGAGTGGAGATTGGTGAAAGACAAACACACTGATGATGATGCTGAAAAAATGAGAGATATGTCCGTTGTATCAACATATAAGTAAATATTCACTTATTAGGTGTATCAAAGATATTATTAAAAGTAAGTGTAGCATTTTGTATTGCTCACACAGTTTTATATACATACATACATACATACATACATACATATATGTGTGTGTATATATATGTTTGTGTGTTTATATTATATATATATATTTATATATATATATATATATATATATCTTTTAAATATATACATATATACATTTATATTATATATATACTGTATATATATATGTATATATATAGTTTGTGTGTGTATGTGTATGTAGGTATGCTTGCGTATGTTTGTATACGCATCTGATTGTACGAGCAAACACTCATGATTGTAATTGAGATTACTTGTGATTATTTTTATCTTTACTATGTGTGCTTAGTTTCACAAGCCTATACGTACATATACGTTGGTATGCGTTTGTTCCCTAAGCAGAAGAAACGAATATAGACGTTGCATACCAATTCTGTGAGAGAGAGAGAGAGAGAGAGAGAGAGAGAGAGAGAGAGAGAGAGAGAGAGAGAGAGAGAGAGAGAGAGAGAGAGAGAGAGAGAGAGAGAGAAATAGGGTTGTTTATTGGGTTGAGGTAATTTAAATTTATATATATAATTTATATATATATATATATATATATATATATATATATATATATATATATATATATATATATATATATCGCCTTATACCTTTCAGTTCTGGAAGTTCTGGCGTGACAATAATTCTTAGGGGAGAAGGCTTTTTTATCATCTGACTTAAAAAAAAAAAAAAAAAGCCAACATTTCCAGCACAAGGGTACACTGTGTCATCTCATCTCTTCAGCTATCAGGCGTCACGACGAAGCGGTTGGCGAACTCACATTATGCATATATTTTTTATTCTTTAGGAAAAACCGCGTTTTCCTTCTTCTTAGCGAAACTCGTGAGAGCTGGGAACTCGGCCCAGTGTTCTAGTTAAACAATTTGGATAACCTTTCCAGTCTTTTCCATTTCGACATTTTGGTGCCACGCAAAAAAAAAAAAAATATAGAAATAAATAAAGTTAGAAGAAAAAAATACAAATTAAATAGTGATCATCTGGACATAATCCATTACTTTTCTTCATGACGTCAGAGCTTTATGCAGAAGTCAAAAACTTCCTTCATGAAGGAGTTAAAGCCTTGCTTTATGCAGCAGCTGTTGGTGCTTTACTTTAACTACCCTATAAAGAAAGGCACTTAGAACAGAATATTGTTTTCAGTAATATAATGAAAATATAATAGAACGGTCACTTTACTAGGTCGAGTGTAAACGCAGGGTTAAGGAAAAAGACTTCTGAATTCTTGTCATCCTTCCATCTTCCTTCAACAATCCTTTATTACTCTTATTTCACTCACATCAGTTTATCAAATTTTACGAAATTGCTCCCTACGTAAAACTCTCCATCCACTCCCTTCTTGAGGCAGATATGATGTAACTTCTATATTTATTTTTCTGTGTCACTTTTTCAGTGGGTGTCTGTGAAAGGCCAAAAGTTCGGAGTTTAGCTGACAATGACCAGTGGAACCAAAGGCCGAATTTATCAAAGACGTCGCCTTGATTACCATAATTTGATCATTATCGAGGTTCGAAGTGATGTTGAGGTACCAGGTAACAAAGCCATAAGCGACTTCGTGACGCAGGTGGCATACATGTTACAAGTTCGTTAGGCGGTCTGGGGCTGCTCTCTCTCTCTCTCTCACGCACAAACACATGCACTCACCCACACACGCATAACATTTACTATACTTTTTAAGAAATGGATTTTCCATCATCAAGCTGCGGTTCAGGATGACATGAGAACTTCAGAAGAAAACGATTCTGAAATTTGATTAGGCGCACCTGACTCCGTTGATTAATATCGATCTCATTCTGATGTTCCGCATGTTGGGGGGAAAATCGTGTTTTGAATGCGTGATCCACGCCTTAGAGCCCCCTCCCACTCCCCGGCCTCCCCATCCGGAGACCATCCCTTCCAGAAACCAGTCCCATAAGGACCCCCCGTCCTTCCGATGATACCCAGGACCCTCCAAGACCCGTCTCAGGGGTCCCTTACGACCAGAGGTGACCGAGAACTTTTGGCCCTCCTCAAGAATGCACGTACTTGAATCACACGATGGCCTGATTTCGAAGCATGAAATCTTCATTGTCTTCTAATTCTTCTTCATTTCAACTCTTCGGAGCTGCTTAGGCTGTGGCCACACTATGCAGTTGAAAACGAGGGCAAGGTTAAGGATGAATTTATTTAGAGCCCCTTTTTGTAATCATGCGCGCGCTTTGTGTGTGTTTGCAAGCGTTACAGAGAGAGAGAGAGAGAGAGAGAGAGAGAGAGAGAGAGAGAGAGAGTGTGTGTGGGAATCTCCCCTATCACTGGTCGAGAAAACGTATTCTCTCCAGGCTTTTTTTAATCAAGTATTTTCGAACAACACTAAATTTTGAAAAGTCCCACGAGGCATGAAGAAAGGGAAAGGCGGAGATAAGGAAAGACCTTTACCTCCCCACCCTAATTGTTTTAATTGTTGATCTTGAGAACGGGTCGGAAGACGAAAATGGTAATTCATGCTTTGAGTCACCGCTTGATTTCATAAAGAAAACAGAAAACAAACCTCTGAGGCTGTTCGCCGTTTAAGTAGCGAGCCAGACCTTCAGATATTTCCCACGCTTATTATTTCCTTATTTACTCCCGATATATTGACGATTCCATCAACAAATGGTTATGTAATACAAATAAAAAGTTATTACAAAATCAGAAGGCTAGCCCAGATGTAACGCGTTTCGTGACTTTTAATTCGCGGGTGTTTAGGCGCCAAACAGGTGACCGTTAAATCAAACGTGGCAGAGGTGTAGCGACTTGTGTAACGAGACCCTTCTTCTTCTTCTTCTTCTTCTTCTTCCGTATCCGTCATCTGGGAGAGCAGCTAGAACAAAACTTGTCGTGGGCTCTTGTGTGAACGTTTTCTCTCTTTTCACAAAGCCCTCACGATCCCTTCTGTGACCTCTAAAAAGAGATAGAGCAGCCGAAAAAGAACGGGCTTTTGTAACTAAAACGAAACGAAGTGGTGATAAACAAGGAAGTACTGTACATCGTGAATCAGCGGCTCTTCTTTTGGACTCTAGTTCATCTGCCATCTCCACTTTCGGCGAAATGGCCTCGGGCTATGTTCAGTAATGAAATACTCTTTCCATTCAGCAACTTGATGGTTGCATGTGAAGAAATTATAACGGAAAAAACAGCAAAAAAAAAAAATCAGCTGCTATGTAATCATTGCTTGTAATGAACAATATTTGTTATTTTAATGTCACAACATTACTGTCTTTATTTGAGCAAGTTTCAGTGATGGTTGCATGTGTTGCAATACTGAATTATAACTAGATTTTAATGGCATCTTTTATGTGAATTGATTCCAGACTTCTAGATCGTTGATGTGAACTTTCATGGCCAATGATGATGTTTAAGATTAAGCCAGCCTTGTGCAGGCACGGGCTCTTTCTCCTGGAGCAGCCCGTGACTGGGTACAATGATGACCGTTGAGTATTTTTTATATATAAACTTCTTTGGAGGGCATTCAGGAATTCTCTGCCTCACCCAGAAGGTTTGATCCACCAATATTCAAGCGTTGTTATCATTAAATAGAAGAGAGTTGCAGCCTAGGCCTACCACATACTCATCTATAGCAAGAATAATTCCAGTGCGGGGATTAAATATGCCCAGTTTAAGTTTAGGAAATATTCATGGGTCAGACGGTCTTACGGGGACATGAGGTAGTAATTTAATGCCATAGATCCCGTCCCGTAGGGGGGTGGTGCAATCAGTGCACCTCATGCGGGGCACTGTAGGCGTTACTTAAGGTTCTTTGCAGAGTCCCTCCGACCCCTAGCTGCAACCCCTTTCATTCCTTTTACTGTACCTCCGTTCATAATCTCTTTCTTCTATCTTGCTTTCCACCCTCATAACAATTTATTCATAGTGCAACTGCGAGGTTTTCATCCTGTTATGCCATAAAAACCTTTATACTTATGCCTTAAAAACCTTTGTACTGTCAAGTTCCGTTTCAGCGCTGAATGACCTCTTAGGTCCCAGCACTTGGCCTTTGGCCTAAATTCTGTATTTTATCTATCTTTAATGCCATAGCTAGTTGTTCCAGCTACTGCCACATTGGCTTTTCTCTGTATTTCATGGTCATTATTTTTTTCAACTTTTTTTTCACCTTGTGCAGTATGTAATGTGTAATATTTCCCAATTATGATTTGACATTTCAATGTAGCCCCTAAGCACAGGGGAACATAACTTACCTACAGTGGTCAGTTGCTTAATGTTGTTGGGATGGAGAGTCATGGAGTTTTCATTCCTTGCCTTCAGGTCTTTGGTGCAAGTTGAAACTGGTGAGCTCATTTGTCATCCTGGGCTACTAATTGAAACTGGTGAGCTCATTTGTCATCCTGGGCTACTAATCTCAAGTAAACATTTTCAGGATCAGCCTGAGGATGAGGTAAAAATGTCGGGATGGTTTCCAATTTGGACAGTTTGTTCTCTTGTCAGCGTTTGTGGTATTCATCTTGCAAACAGCTCGTTCACCCACAAGAAATTGGTCAGTATACTGTACAGTAGAGCGTCCTGAGCCAGCCCATAATCTTTGTATTCTGTTGAACTGTATAGCGTCTTCCATTCAAAATCCTGCACTTTCAGACTTCCCAGTTTAGACTGATCCTCTTTGCAGGTCCTGCACCGTTTGAATTCAGCATTGAGGGGTATTTCCTAGTGGTCAAGCCCTTCTTTGCAGATACTTAATCAGCGGGCAGCCGTCTCGATTGACCATTTCGAGGTTTTGCTTGCAATTAGTCACTTCACTTATGCAATCCATTAAGTTCTCGTGTATAACTTTAGCAGACCCATTTTCAACAAGTCGTGTTAGATGGAATGTCTGCACAATTTGATTTATAAGGAAGAGTGAGAAGACTCAATGGAGTTATTATTATTATTATTCACGCTTAGCAAATATAATGTGCATATGTGAGGACTGAACAAAGATGAAAAAAGATAAACTGAATGATAATACTGATAGTAAAAAAATAAAACAGTGTAAACAGTCCATCCTCTCTCTCTCTCTCACACACACACAAATCACAACATGCATATATGTGAGAACTGAGAAAACGAAAAAAGTTAAGAAAAGAAAACATTATGAGCAGTCTCTCTCTCTCTCTCTCTCTCTCTCTCTCTCTCTCTCTCTCTCTCTCTCTCTCCCTTAATAGAAATACAAGGCCTGGCTAAACGCAAATGTAGCGTCTTTAAGGACGGTGGGTAACACAAAGGAACCACCATCCCGTGAAAACAGACTCCGCAAGATAAAGGGGACTCGACAGAGAGGTTGCAAAAAAAATACCCTTGAATTGCCCATAAACGGTTCGTGGAATTCTCTTTATTCGTAAGACGTTATTATGAGAATTTTAAAGAAATATAAACTGAGGTCAGAACTTCTGAATGATTTAGGATTTAATATGAACAAGTAAAAAATGCGCCGAAGTTTCTTCGGCGCAGTCGAGTTTTCCGTACAGCTTATAATCAAGGCCTAGAAAATTTATCTATCTTTCGGTGGTCTCGGTATAATGCTGTATGAGCCGCTGCCCATAAAACTTCAATCACCGCCCGGTGGTGGCCTGGCCTATATAGTTGCAGACGCACGATTAGGCTAACTTTAACCCTATAAATAAAACGAAAAGTGCTGAGGCTAGAGGGCTGCAATTTGGTATGTTTGATGCTTGGAGGGTGGGTGATCAACATACCAATTTTCAGCCCTCTAGCCTCAGTAGTTTTTAAGATTCGAGGGCGGATGGACAGGCAAAGCCGGCACAATAATTCTTTTCAGAAAACTAAAAACTGAGGCCAGAACTTGAGAATGATTTAGGTGTAAAATCGAATGAATTTCAGTTTTGATAAAAGGTCTTCATTATATTTTCTCGAAGGTCAGTGGCTTTCCAGCGGACGCATTACGTGTAAATAAAATGTTATAGTTAGGTAATGAATTACGTGTGTATGTTCTCTTACGTTAGATTCACGTTTTATAATAATCAGCAATATTTCTACTAAGTTAATATCTCCTAAGATTAGAATGAGATTATTAGGTGATCATAAATAATGTTCAAAATAGTTACAGCAATTCCAAAGGACCTATTTTCGAAATCTATTGTTTAGGGAGACGAAGCTTTCTGAATTGATAATAATATTTTGGTAAATTAACCTTGCCTCGTTAGTTATTACGTATTACCTCAGTAGGGGGTAGTGCCGTCAGTGCACCTCATGCGGTGCACTGTAGGCATTACTTAAGGTTCTTTGCGGCGTGCCTTCGGCCCCTAGCTGCAACCCCTTTCGTTCCTTTTGCGGTATCTCCTTTCATATTCTCTTTCTTCCATCTTACTTTCCACACTCTAATAACAATTGATTTATAGTGCAACTGCAGAGTTTTCCTCCTGTTACACCTTTCAAACCTTCTTAGCGTCAATTCCCGTTTCAGCGCTGAATGACCTCATAAGTCCCAGTGCTTGGCCTTTGGCCTAAATTCTATATTCAATTCAGTTCAATTACGTATTCCGCCTTCGCTTTGTCCAGTATCCATTGGTATAGGTATCTGGAACTTGAAGAAAATAATAGACAGATTTATTATTGGACTGCAAAAAAAAAAAAAAAAATTCCCAGAAGGCCTTCCAGATATATGTTACCTCATGAATGATCTTTTTTTATACATTTAAAAGTGAAAGATACGTTTTAATCCAGTGAAGCATGAGAAACCCAGTTGCTGTAACCTAATTCTGACCAGTTAAATAAATCTGGTACAATTATTATTATGTAACCTTCCATCTGGGCCAAACCAAAAAAGACTTTTTCTTGCAATGCAGACTTCCACAGACTGAAAAGTCTGTTCGTGAAAAAAAAAAAAGGAATTATGTGTGAAAAGAATGATACAGATATATGAATAGAGATGATCGAAGAAATAACTATAAACAATCACTGACAGCAGTGTAAATCAGAGAACAAAGGGAATGACGATGAAACTATAAAATGTCATGACAGCCTTTAAACTTAATAGCTATAAGATCAGTAAGACAAACAAACAAGGCGACTGTTCCTCAATTACTGTTGAAGGCACTTAAATACCTCCTGCAGTAGGTAATACAGCATAACATTATGACAACTGTGTCATAATTTGAAGCTGATACTCTGCAAGGTGAGTAGCACGCACTAGTTGAAGAGGACAAGGCATTGGAGGCTAATGACAGAATTTCCCATCTGATGTAGTTTATAGAAGATAGGGCTGAGCAGAACGTTTTCTGACCACGATCTGAAAAAGACATTCATGGCTGGGAAAGGGGAAAATATTATTTTGAGTGACTTTATCTCTGTAGATACAATGGGCTTTGCAAGCAGTACCGGACTTAATGCAAGTTTTAGATGATATTTATCTCAGTGCAGTGCAATAAAACGAAAAACTTGGGGTCGAAAGTAACAGCAAGTATTATAAAAAAATATTCAGGTGTGTTATCAATGCAAATGCAAATCATGAAAAAGAACAATGTTCGAGTTTGGTTAATCAATGTATTTGTTTTGGTAGGAATTTAGCCTCATAACCCAGTGACTGCAATACTTGTTTGTTCCAAATCTTTCCTAAGGATTACAGTAATTTATTTTTACATTAGGGGAGAGTGAATAACTAAATCTTTCTTCAGTCGAATGATGGAAAATCTGAGTGAGATCGAGAGTGCAACGGCTAGCACCTATATTATTAATTTCATTTTAAGAGCTTTATGGTTAATTATAACTCTAGGGCAACATTCTAGTCAATTTGCGTAGGTCTAGACTCAACTCCCATCTAGGTTTCATTTACTACAGCCTTTTAAGATAAAAAAGGCGACAACAACAGCCTGTTAATTTCCTTCAGGTATACTGGTTGTCAGGGAATAAATGGTGCTACTTTGGCTTGTTATTACGCGTCACCTACCCCGAGGTGCTAGTACTAAACACCGTAAGGCAAATGTAAAGTAAACGGCCGCACGAAGATATCGTTTATCAATACAATTTGTCTACCACACAATATAGAAATGGGTGTATATAATACTTGAACACCGAGGGGCTAGTACTAAACACGGCGTCCCAAGGAGCTTCCTCCATGTTTAGTACTAGCACTTCAGAGTAGGTGACCGCGTAGATAACAAGCCAAAGTAGCACCATTTTCGTAGGTCTAGACTCAACTCCTATCCGGGTTTCATTTACTGCAGCCTTTTAAGATAAAAAGGTGATCACAAGTACCTATTAATTTCCTGCAGGCATACAGGTTGTCAGGGAACAATTATTTAGTGAGCCCTGGAAGGACTGAGATGAAATATACCTGGAAAAATTTTCTTTGAAGTATGAAGTTATCCGAAGACTTTTAACATTTTGTCAGGTAGCAGAAGCCTGAAGCCTGTAGCATCATATTATTATTATTATTATTATTATTATTATTATTATTATTATTATTATTATTATTATTATTATTATTATTACAAGGCACAATGCAACCCTAGATGGGAAAGGCAACCCAGAATGGATAAAAAAAAAGAAAGAACAAACTTTAAAATAATAATGACAAATAAAAAGGAAATCAAAAGATCAAAGTAGAAACATGAATAACATGATTAACAAGCTAGCTATGAAATGATAGTCACATCTGTCGGCTCAGCAAAAGAGCATTGGTAGATATTTTGAACTTTTGAAGTTCCAACAATTCCATAATTTGGTCGCTACAGGAATAAAATTTCTGAAAAAAAATCTTCTAAAAGAAGGCCGGATAGCTAGAATTAAGAACTTATCTAATAAAATATTAATTGCAAAAGTTATCAAAAGCTCAGATATAAACCTTTATATCGTAAACCGATCCTTATATCTTTCTTACTTCTTTCTAATGAACACCGTTTTCTTTGGAAGCTTGAATGTCAAGTCAGTGGCCCCTGTGTGCTTGTTCCATATGAATAGGGTTCATCTTCTGAATAATAATAATAATATAATAATAATAATAATAATAATAATAATAATAATAATAATAATAATATAACATAACTATTGTAGCTTCTGAGATTGGAGCTTGGCCGTTCTGCTCCAACAAACAGTAGTTTAGGATGCTGGCCTAAGTGTACCAACGCGTGTCGTACCCTTCCAGTGATATTTAAGTATTTGTACTACCTTTATTTAATCTGCTGATTGCAAACGTTTACTTGCAAGGCTAATAGGCCATGACATAATCCCTAAGTGAAGTGTGACTCACAGAATTCAATAGAAATAAAAAATATTTGTGCCTTGTAAGTCTCTCAAACATCTGTGACAAAATTCGTATCTCTTTCAGTCAGGCTTCAGAAAATCAGAAGAAAAAGATTCTGACTTAACAATCCCGGAATTTCCTATGCTTCAAGGGAGATTTTTTTTAATGGAAAGTTTTACCGCAATAATTTGTGGCTTAGCCTTCGCTACATTTGCGTAAATCATAATTGTGTTCAGTATTGAGTGAGGAGAGTTAATTGAGAAGTAACGGTTCAATATATTTCAATTTTATATTCACCTATATATATATATATATATATATATATATATATATATATATATATATATATATATATATATATATATATATATATATATTATATATAAACACATTCGTGTAAAAGCTGTTTACCGTTTCGTAGCTGATGGCAACAAAACTATCGAGTGTCTCGTCCATTTCGTTTCCAAGTTAACCCCTTTCACCTACATCATACCCGTAACCTTTTTCTTTAACTGAAGGCAATTCCTGATGAGATAAACTGTCTGGAAGGTAAATTGAACTCCCGTCAACCATCGGCTTTTTAGCCGACCACCCGCCTCTCCTCAGAATTCAAGCGAGCATCCACAGTAACATTTATCTTTCAGCCATCATTTCGCAAGAAAGTTTGAATCATACGTTACGTATCCATGTTTAAATGAAGTTTACGTCATCGCCGAGCAAATGCTCAAAGAGAATCGCTGAGTAAGTTTTTTGAGCCTTTTTTTCTTGTTGGTGGGTAATGAGAAGCATTGCCGAATGGCTAAGTACATTACGTAACAGATGACTGAATCGTTGGGCAACGGCGAACTTTCTCTCCACCAGTTATAAATCGGCCGTCGAATTTCTTATCTCTCTTGCCATTGCAATGCTTGGTCTGATTTATATTTTAGATTTACATAAAGCGAGCGAGAGAATGATTTGTTTTCTTTGTTACAACGCAAGACACTGATTTGTGCAACGGTCAACTAAATGTGCGTTTTTAAACTTCAGGTTCCTGTCAGATGTTATCCCTTCAGATTTCGATGACGCCATTGGATCTTACGAGTACATTTTAATCAGTAAATAAGAAGGAAGGCACGGCAAGCGATTGTGCTGGAGAGAAGCTACCAGTCGCAATCTGAGACGATCTTCGAGGCGAACTTCCAAGTCATCCTGAAATATAAACGGCTGCTGACCAGCGTGGGTCTAGCTTGAACTTTCACCCACGCAAGCATCTGCAGTGCCGGGCAATAACATCGATACGAGTACGCGTCGTACTTTGGGCAACTCATGTAAGAATTAGGGTAAAAGTTCACTTCCCGAAGGCGTGCTGGAAATGATATACACCTTTCCCTACACACACACACACACACACACACACACACACACACACACACACACACACACACACCCTTGGCATGTTAGTGGCACTGTTCTATAACACCTGCCCGGAAATCGCAGTGATCTGAAACGCCAAGTTATTTCGGTAAATTTGGTCGTCAGAAAGTCTGCTGGTGATCTTATAGGACTAGTCTTACTTTACTTGTGTCTATTTTGGAAGAAGGTTATTGAGTAACTAGTTTCTTTTGTATTGCATTGCTGAATGCTGTAATACCGATGGAAAATAGATGGAACAGTTAGAGACCGTCAAGGACATGTTTTAGATTGGAGGTTTGGTTCAATTAAGACAGTCGTGAGACTAGCTTTGATGTATGGAGCAGAAATATGGCCTGTAAAGAGAGTGCAAGAGAAGAAACTGGATGCGGTAGAGATGAAAATGCTCAGGTGGATGTGTGGAGTAACAAAAATGGACAGGATCAAAAATGAAAGAATAAGAGGAACTACTAAAGTCGTACAATTATCAAAGAAGGCCCAGGAAAGAAGACTGCAGTGGTATGGCCATGTGACGAGAGGGAATGAGGCATATGTAGGGAGGAGAGTGATGCAGATGGAGGCGCCTGGTGGGAGAGAGAGCAAGAGGAAGACCAAAACGAAGGTGGATGGATGTAATTAGAGAAGATCTGAGAGACAAACAATTGTCAGGGGACGATGTGTTTGACCGAGCCAGGTGGAGGAAAGCTGTCAGAAACATCGACCCCACATAGAAGTGGGAAAAATGTAGACAAAGAAGAGGTTTGGTTCTACATGGCAAGAATTATTCGTGTTTTCTCCTGTTTCATGAGATACTTTTTCCATATCAATCTTCCTTTACCTTTAGGCTGTTCTGGACAAGACCACCACGATCCAGAGTGCAATATCCTTTATAAGGTTTCGGGCCGAACCAAATCTGACCCAGTTGACTATAGACAATTGGGAACTAAGCCTATTTTTATCTGAGGAGTTCTTTGGCTGTAGCGTTCATCTTATATAAAAAGAAAAATTGTTTCAACCTTCATGAAGTTATAACGTAACGCGAAAAATAGTCCTTAGTTTTAGATACATATTAATACAATATGTTTGCGAGGTAGAGAACACGCAGTAAACATTAATGTGGCTCTTATTATTATTCAAATAGAAACCGTTGTTGCAACGCACATTACAAAGGCTATTCACTAAACCAAAACAAATGGTAAATTGCATAAAAAAATTAAAAGAAAGAAGTCCGCATTTTTACTTAAGTAACAACAAAACACAATCGAATCTTAATAGTTCACTATATCGAGTTTCATCTTCCTCTCCATTCCTTTCTTAAGGAACGAAGGGTACATAGTTTCATTCACCGATTCTGGGACCATTTTTCTTTCACCGGGAGCGAAAGTCGGCGGTTGGAGACAGAGATCGAAGCTGAGAGATCGAAGCTGAACTGAGTATTCAGATTATGATGATGAATGCGACGCTGATCTCGTAAGGAAGCGACGGTGATGCTGTTGATAGCAGGGGAAGGAGATCATAAATATGCGTTCGTGAGATAAGCTGGGTCTCTCTCTCTCTCTCTCTCTCTCTCTCTCTCTCTCTCTCTCTCTCTCTCTCTCTCGATGAATCCCACAAACCTGCTGGAAAATAAAACACCTAATTCTCTCTCTCTCTCTCTCTTTATGACTCCCACAAATTAGTGGGAAAATAAAACACGTAGGTCTCTCTCTCTCTCTCTCTCTCTCTCTCTCTCTCTCTCTCTCTCTCTCTCTCTCTCTCTCTCTCTCGATGAATCCCACAAACTCACTGGAAAGTAAAACACCTTAGGAGCGGTATTCAATCATCTACCTGGAAATACAGGGAAGCTTTATGAGACTAAAGGTGTGTTTCATTTCTCCATGTCACAGGCAGGCGCCTTTTTTTTTTTAAATACCTTTCTGAATGATCACGTCCATTGTCTCATCCACGGGGACTTTTAGATATGCCTCCACAATGCACCAGGAACTCTTGGCCTAGACTTAAAACATTTGTTGCGTTTTGTTGAATATTGCAAATTCTCTTTGTTCATGGATATCTGTTATATGGGAAGATTTAAGATATGCCTCGATTCACTTTATTCACTCTTTCCGCTCGTGTTCGTAGGTAGGTCTAGGCAGAGGGACGGCGGTTTTTAGAAGCTTTCTCAGGTATGGACAAGATTGTTGCTGAACTGATTATTCAGATTATGATGAATGCGACGCTTTTGTTTTGGGACAAATAATGTAAAAGGCGTTGGTATTGAGAGAGAGAGAGAGAGAGAGAGAGAGAGAGAGAGAGAGAGAGAGAGAGAGAGAGAGAGATTGTTTTGTAAGAACAAATGTGAATAGAATATTTCTATGAAGGAATAAAGTTGGGAGAGAGAGAGAGAGAGGGTGTTGTAACAACAAATGAATGAATATTTCTATGAAGGAATAAGGTGAGAGAGAGAGAGAGAGAGAGAGAGAGAGAGAGAGAGAGAGAGAGAGAGAGAGAGAGAGAGAGAGAGAGAGAGGGTGTTGTAAGAACAAATGAATAGAATATTTCTATGAAGGAATAAACAAATGTAACAATAAATGAATGAATATTTGTATGAAGGAAGAGAGAGAGAGAGAGAGAGAGAGAGAGAGAAAGAGAGAGAGAGAGAGAGAGGGTTGTAAGAACATATGAATAGAGTATTTCTATGAAAGAATAAAGTGGAGAGAGAGAGAGAGAGAGAGAGAGAGAGAGAATAGTTCACCTGAGTGGCTTAACTAATTCTTCACCTGAGTTTAGGATCACATATTGAATTATCCAGTAATACATGTTGTATGATTATCCAATTCTATCATATAAAATAATACAAAATGTTATAAAATAATTTCGTTTACATTTTCCTAAGTGAACTTGGAAATCAAATGACCGCAGTTTTTTTTTTATTTAATATTTCTTTATTTCTGACGAATATTTAAAGGAATATTTTGCCATCGATGTGAAGGCATGTCTTCATATTTTGGTGATTCTCCTATTTTTGTCGATTCCCTATTTTGTCAGTTTTCCCATTTTGTCGATTCTCCTATTTTGTCGATTCTCCTATTTTTCATTTCTCCTATCTTGACGATTCTCCTATTTTGTCAGTTCTCCTATTTTTCAGTTCTCCTATTTTTCATTTCTCCTATTTCGTCAGTTCTCATAATGTTCATCTCTCCTATTTTGTCGATTCTCCTATTTTGTCAGTGTTCCTATTTTGTCGATTCTCCTATTTTGTCAATTGTATTTTGTCAATTCTCCTATTTTATTTTTCTATTCTCCTGTTTTGTCGATTCTAATTTGTCGATTCTCATATTTTGCCAGTTCTTCTATTTTGTCCATTCTTTTATTTTATCCATTCTCCTAATTTGTCAATTCTCCTATTTTGTCAATTCTCCTATTTTGTAGATTCTTTTAATTTGTCGATTCTTTGAATTTGTCGATTCTGATTTGTCGATTCTCATATTTTGTCAATTCTTCTATTTTGACCATTCTTTTATTTTATCCATTCTTATCTTTTGTCAATTCTCCTATTTAGTCAATTTCCCTATTTTGTCGTTTCTTTTAATTTATCGATTCTCCTATTTTGTGGATTCTTTTAATTTGTCGATTCTTCTACTTTGTCAATTCTCCTACTTTGTCGATTCTCCTATTTTGCCAGTTCGCCTATACAAGAAGCTAACTTGCGTCTCTGAACTTTGGCAATGTCGAATTGTTTGTCGGCCATTAAACGAGGAATTCGACAAAAAAAAAAAAAAAATCTTGCAAGTGACTTTGTTTACTTCACGTCAACGCCATCTGGATATACAAGACTAGGAAATATTTCCCAGTGGTCTTGTTAATTTGTTCATTTATTTTCTCTTTTCTAATGACTGATATCTTCTTTATTTCTTATTACCTCCTGTTACTTCTTTCAAATGAACACCGTACATTTTGGAAGCTTGAATTTCAAGTCAATTTTTTTGCATTTGATCTGAAACTTAACAATTTGTTCCGGTCATTGTGGCATCCAGAAGTGCAATTTAGCGAAACAAATGAAAAAAAGAAGAAGAAGAAGAATAAGTAACAGCAGAAACGCCCCTTCACTCTCAACGAGAGTACGAGTATTGTTTCTCCACTTTACGAGCGGTCATTATGTGAGATACAATACTGTAAGGCATTCCTTGGTCGCTCAGACGGAGCGGAGAGTATTATTTTGTTCCAAATAACAAAAAAAAAAAAAGTAAAAATTCCGCGTGATTAATAGTAGAGCTGAGCGCAGAGGACTGATAATGCATGGAGAATTTGCGAGAGAACGAGAGAGAGAGAGAGAGAGAGAGAGAGAGAGAGAGAGAGAGAGAGAGAGAGAGAGAGAGAGCTAAAAAGACCATCATACGAACATCGTAATATGTACGAGATCGAAAAGACGCGCCAAAACTAAGTAAGTACATTCCCGGCGAGAATAACTTAGTTTAAAACATTTATTAAATCGTATATCTATTAGCCATTATTGTCAGTTTAGTTTGAGCAATTAAGAGTCTTTCAGAGCAAATAAAAACCTAATGTTCCATCCCTGCTAACTCGCTCATACGAGGGAGAAATTCGTGGGCGTCTATCAAGGAACGCCGAGGGAAAGTAAAATTGACTAAGTGTTTTGGCTATTAGCTCTGCTTAGGCAAACAAAAAGTAGTTTTCTAGAGCCATGGGAAGCGAAGGGAGGAGGAGGAGGAGGAAAACAAGGGATGGAGGTAGGTGAGAGGGAGGAGGAAAGGAGAGGGAATGAAAGAGATGGTCAACTGTTACAGATTACAGAAAAAAAGAAAGAATTAGATGAGGCAATCCACTGCATTTCTTACGAGGGAAGGCCGATTGCGTGAGGCAATATACAATGATAAATGGACATGTGCGTCGTAAAAAAATAAAGAAATGAAACAAAAATTCCGTTAACAAGACGATTTGATAATGCAGATAGGACGTAAAAAAAAACGGAAAAACCAGAAGAGTAAGACATCAATTGCAGCTATGTTTAAGAAAACGAGGTTTGAATTCAAATGCAATGCAATGCACGAGGTTGAGCTTAATAAACTCTGAGGGAATCACACTTACATTTACGATGTTCACACACTATTTACATAAAGCATGGTTTATGATAGAACAATTAAAAAATGCGACGAAATTTCCTCAGCGCAATCGATTTTCTGTACAGCGTATAATCAAGGCCGCCGAAAATAGATCTATCTTTCGGTGGTCTCGGTATAATGCTGTATGAGCCGCGGCCCATGAAACTCTCAGCCGGCCATGGTGGCCTGTCCTATATCGTTGCCAGAAGCACGATTGTGGCTAACTTTAACCTTAAATAAAGCAAAAACTACTCAGGGTAGAGGGCTGCAATTTGGTATGTTTGGTGATTGGAGGATGGATGATCAACATACCAATTTGCAGCCCTCTAGCTTCAGTAGTTTTTAAGATCTGAGGGCGGACAGAAAAAGTGCGGACAGAAAAAAGTGCAGACGGACAGACAAAGCCGGCACGATAGTTTTCTTTTACAGAAAACTAAAAAGACCAATATTTTTTTCATAGATGCAGAAAAACTAGGTAGAACTTACTGCTTCCACTCGACAATATACGAGTATTAGGTGTAATTAGAGGTAGTAAGCTATCTTTTGCCCATAATTATGGCGAGGAAATTTTTCTTTAAATTCACCAATAATGAATTAATGGTTCCAGGCAGAGTCCAAGCACCTGGGGCTGATGCATACGCGCACGCGCGCATAAACACGCACACACTTACAGACACATACAGTGAATGGTGGAGGGATGAATAAGTAGTTTTTATATTGTAAAACCATAGAAAAATAAAGGAGAAGATAAGCCATTTCACAAAGAATGAGGATAACGAGGAATTAAGTTTGTAAAGTTTTACTGACATCAGTTAAAAAAACAAAAATTTTAAAATTTGCTATTTTTATTTATTTTTGTTTACAAACCTACCGAATGAGTAAACTTTAGATAGCTTTTTTAGTGACTGTTGAACAGCGTCTAAAACTCAGTAAACAAGAATCTTAAAAATCAGGAAATTGAAAAACCCAATTAATGAAAAATCAAGAAAAATATTAGTCCAAAATGGTAAATGGGAAATATTTCGAATAACGTGAGCTCATCGATCAATCCAATTGAGTTTCAAGTCAATACTTTTTCTTCTTCTGTAGGGGAGCGAGAGAGAGAGAGAGAGAGAGAGAGAGAGAGAGAGAGAGAGAGAGAGAGAGAGAGAGAGAGAGAGAGAGAGAGAGCATGAAGATTCACTGACGCGAGTGCTCTATAATTTCTCCTTCTCCCAGATCTGTTGTCTTCAGTGGAAATAATAATTTGAAGACATTAGATCCGGAGAAAGAGAGAGAGAGAGAGAGAGAGAGAGAGAGAGAGAGAGAGAGAGAGAGAGAGAGAGAGAGAGAGAGAGTTATTAATAGAGGAATCATTAGCCTTCAATGACAAGCATTGTAGGGCAAGGTTAATGAACCGCGGCCCATCTTTGTCTTCGCGCGTTTTCTCACGGCACGCAAAAAGGAACAAAAGAAATGAAAGAAAAGTGGAGAGATGAATGGACGGAAATGAGGATGATGTCTGCCCCGGAAAAAAGAGAAAAGGTCTTCTCCAACACTTCGCTAGAAGAAAGGGAAGATTTGCTATGCTACATTTCCAACTTTTTTTGTTTCTTTACATCCACTTTATCCCGTCAGGTGGTGCAAAGAGGGATGTTCCACAATTTAGCACTAGGAAGAATGAAAGGCCTTTTATTCTGTGTAGTGGAACGCTGCGGCGCTTAGATAGTATGTAGGTGATGCTACTCTCCTAAGAAAGTATCACACTTCAACTGTAAGTTGTGCAGACTGCAGTCGAAAGTGGAAGTTCCCTAATGTGTGTTCATATTTTTGGGAGTTGGCCAGTCAGGATGTTTTCCAAAAAGTGATATAAACTGTAATTAAATGTCTTGGTCAGAAAGTCATGGTCAGAGAGAAGGAGAAATTTGATCACCTGCCTCTAAAGAACGCTTAAAAACTTGGCAAAATTCTAAAACAAATCCATTTCAAGATTTAAAGAAAGTACAACGGTTACATCATTATCTCGTGCCTATTGTGGATGATAACAAAGAACAATTTTCTTAAAACAAGAAACAAGATCAATTCAGTTCATCTGAATGTGTCTTTCTTTCTTCAAGTGTTTTGTTTATACATAAGTAAACTGAGGCAGACATTTGCCTTATCCTTACATATGATTCCCATCTCCCACGGGGTGCTACTAAAGTATGATATCTACCATCCATTTTCTACATTTGACCCCTCAGGGTTAAGTACTAAACACGGCGAAACAGTGTATAGGTGAGTCACTGTTTCGCCGTGTTTAGTACTAGCCCCCGGGTGATCAAATAGTTTAGTATATAGTCTGAGGAAGTAATTGCCATAGGCCTTAGTTGTGTTGTTTGGTAGATAGCATCCTAATTTTTGGTAGGTCGCGATAAGCTCGGTAGATATACTATCGTAGCACCGAACACGGTATTAACCCGGTATGTATCCACCTTCGTCAAAGTCCAGGGTAAACCCATGCTAAGTAGCCTAAAGCAGACGGCCTCACGAAGATATCGTTTATCAGTATAATTTGTCGATCACACAATACAAAAAATGGGTGTATATAGTACTTTGATCCCGAGGGGCTAGTGCTAATCGCGGCGTCTCAAGGAGCTTCCGCCATGTTTAGTACTAGCACCGAGTAGGTAATGCGTCAAAGTGATACATACCGGGTTCATACCAGAGAACAGTAACATTTACCCACATATGACTCACCTTTAAAGCACAAAGGTTTCATCAGCTACGAAATCCTGATAAATATCAGATCATTTATTTGTCTCTAGTTTATTTTCCTCCAGCATTCGAGGTCACAGAAGATAGGATTCCTCTTCAGTGGGAATCTCGGACCTCATATTTTTTAATGAGGCTCCATTGTTCCTCATGGAAAGTGAAAGGACTGTCACTGCTTATAATTTCAAAGTCCAATTCTGTCACGACATTCCAAATGGAAGCCTTCCTAAGGCGTGACTCAATCTGATACCAGATGAATTCACCATGAAGGAATATCTATAGAGTTTAGGCCAAAGGCCATGCGCTGGGACCTATGAGATCATTGAGCGCTGGAAAGAAAATTGAGAGTAGGTAGGTTTGAAAGGTGTAACAGGAGGAAAACCTCAATGCAGTTGCACTGTGAAATGATCATTAGGAGAGGGTGGATAGCGAGATGGAAGAAAGACAATATGAATGGAGGTACAGTAAAAGGAATGAAAGGGGTTGCAGCTAGGGGACGAAGGGACGCTGCAAAGAACCTTCAGTAATGTCTACAGTGCACCCCGTGAGGTGCACTGACGGCACTACTCCCCCTAAGGGGTAAGTTATCATAAAGACCCCAGCAAGATGCTTTTAAATACAGACATCAGCAGGAGACAAGATTCAGTCCAAACTTTTCCACCACTTTTTCTGTTATTTATATATATTTCGAAAGAGTGAAGTTTATACTTTTCTACAAAAAAAAAAAAATGCTGCTCTTACCTTCGTCTGTAATTATCATTTCTTATTGTCTTATCTGAGGTAAGTCCATGGAAAAATTCAGCTTTGATTAGGATTAAAGTTAAATATATTATCATCCTCCCAGGGGATGTCGTGTAACTGGAACTTCAGAAGTTCAAGCGAGGATGCAATGCATTACTATCCTAATACTATTCTCCTTGCATTTTGATACATTTTTATCTATTTATTAATTAATTTTTTTTAATAAGTGGGATCTCTTCTTTCTGTATTTCCCTTTACCTCTTCTTACTTCTTCCTAATGAACACCATATTCTTTGGAAGCTTGAATTTCAAGTCAGTGGCCCCTGTGGTGGGCTTGTTTCATATGAATAGATTTCACCTTCTGAATAATAATAATAAATAATAATAATAATCCTGCCCTCGAGAACGAGCAGTAAGTTTCAGTTAAGTGAAGAGTATTCTAAATACTACAGGTCTGTCCATCTTTGGTTGTTCTGTTGTTGCTGTCAGATACTTAACAGAACTCGTAAGGGATGTAATTTTTCCAAAATTTTTAACAAGACTCAACCTCGTTAATCATTTCTCATTCTAATGTTATTTTATATCTCTTTGTGCCTATTCTGTCATTATTGCTGCTTTCCTTATATTTACCTTGAGGGCCATCTTTGTAGATATACGAGGCATTCTATTAAGCGAGTTTTGTAAATCTTCTGGCGTTTTGCTTGTTAAAACAGCATCGTCTAAGCATTGTTAAGTTTGTCTGGTTCATAGAATTACCCCAATTAAAACCTTCAGTTCCATCTCCAACCATTTTTTTCCGGTATAAAATTTATTAGGTCAAAATACAAAGTGAACATGATATCTCCCAGAAGTACTCCACCCCATTCACTGTGAATTCACTTCTCAGGGCTCCTCCCGCACTCACGTTTCATTTGCTTTAGTTAGTTATATACCTTTAATGGTGACGTCAGATCTTCCATATTGTATATAGGACAAGCAATTTCAAATTCTACAACTTGTCTTCTTAATGTCACCACAAAAATATCTGATTTGTGCAACTTTATAAACATGTATGTATATATATACATAAATAAATATATATATATATATATATATATATATATATATATATATATATATATATATATATATATATATATATATATATATATATATATATATATATATATATATATATATATATATATATATATAGAGAGAGAGAGAGAGAGAGAGAGAGAGAGAGATGAGACAAAACAAATACACAAGCATTCGTTTTTAAGAGAGCTTTCTGTACATAAGAATGCGACAATGGTAGTCCCACCCACGTTCGTTCTTCCTCTGTTTTCCAGTCAATCAGTCAAGCGGCACTGGATTGCCATGACAGCTCTGTCATCCATTCCATCATTTCAATTTCGCGAGGCAGGCAGCCACACTTCCGTATCTGGTCGAGCGTGAATTCACACATCCCAAATAGCAGCTAGACAGACAAACAGACATATGCATACATACATATAGAGACACACGCATATATATATATATATATATATATATATATATATATATATATATGTGTGTGTGGACTAATCAACACAGAGCGCGTGTTTTCAAATAAACAAATCAACATCAGGATCGAACCCAGGTCTCTCAAATGAAAGGCAAGGACAGTTGGTGGCGCCCTGGCCTTTAATTTGAGAGACCTGTCTCGATTCAAATGAAAGTCCGAAATATATATATATATATATATATATATATATATATATATATATATATATATATATATATATATATATATATATATATAACAGATACGTTTACTTTTATGTCTTCAGCCACAGATGCAGGTTTTGCGCAAATCAACACGGCAAATCGATCAATCAATATCCAGAAAACTGGTCCAATGATATTTACGGCGATTGAAATCTATCAAGCGTGAAACGTAATAAAAACTAAATTTTCAGTTAAGAATCCTTCGATCTTAAATATTTCACACTGGATTTCTTAAGTGAGGAAGCAGAGTGATTTTGTTTCTTAAGAGAGAAGACGAATTCAGTTACACCTTCAGTGCCTGAATTGAAATGAACTGAATATGGAGTTTAGGCCAAAGGCCAAGCGCTGGGACCTATGAGGTCATTCACCGCTGAAAGGGAAATTGTCAGTAAAAAGGTTTGAAAGATGTAACAGGAGGAAAACCTCAAAGCAGTTGCACTATGAACCAACTGTTAGGAGAGGGTGGAAAGTAAGATGCAAGAAAGAGAATATGATTGGAGACACAGTGAAAGAAATGGAAGGAGTTGCAGCTAGGGGCCGAAGGAATGCCTACAGTGTACCGCATGGTGTGAACTGACGGCGCTATCCCCCTACGGGGAGTACGTGAATTGAAAAACTTTCATTAAGACCCATAAACGCCAAACTATACTTAATTGTGCTGGTAAACATGGGCATGAAGCAAAGACCTCAGGGTAATCATCATGTGCTCAACGTACCCTTCTTTCGAGAAGCTTACATGTCTCTCTAGATCCCCTAAGGGCAGTGCTGTTCCTCATCCCAAGGGTAGCTAGGTTGCTGCCAGGAGAAAGTGCCCAGAGTCATGTGAAAGGTATGTCATTGGCGTCTACATTTAAAGGGCCTTCTCTCACTGCAGTACCTGGAAAGCTGTACATTCAGAACTAGAACATGTGAGGCACAGGCTGATAAAAAAAATGGATCTCCCAGTGATAGTAGAAGTGATAAAGATGACAATGGAAGAATTCCACTCGCACATGATGAGAACACCAAAGAAAACAACGAAAGAACAGTAATAATTTATCATAAATTCGATCGTGGGAGGACTACAGGCAGGAGGCACATGCCTTGTGGAGGATTTTTACCAATGTGGTACCACCAAACATTACCTTTGAGAAAGGATTACCTAGTCTTCAGCCGGGCCAAACTGGTAACTGCACTTGTGATGAGTAACAGAACTGGTCCCAGGGGACTCCAGGAATCAAATACCAGCATGTGTAAGCCTCTGGATATAAGCCGAATTGGGCAAATGATAACTACCTTGAAGACGCGACTGCAAGCCTATAGAAACAATAGGCCACATATCAGCATTTTGAGATTCTGCTTGATCAGAAACCACATCTCAGTGGCTTGCCAGAGACAATGAACTTGTTCATGAGGAGAGTGGCTATAGTAGCTTGTAGTTGCTGAAATTGTGGCGCTGAATTTTTAGTCTATTCTGAATGTCCAGGTGTTCTTCTTTCAAGCAAAAGAAAACAGCTTTTCGGGCCATTAAGTACCCTCTCTTACTAGGGCTGGAGAATCCAGTCTTGTGAAGCTTATCATCATGATCTGTGAAATCTTCCATGATAATATTCGTTTCTTGGATTCATGTTTTTTTATCTTTAATTTTTGACTGTGCTCACCGATGTAATGAAGTTTAGCTTTATTGTAAAACTAGCATAGCCCTGAAGATAGACATTTATTAATGCCTGAAACAGCTATCGCTTTTAAAGTAATGGAACAACATGGAAATAAATTTCACCTTTTCCTTCAGAATTTTACCTTTGAAGATATGGAGAGGATTATAGGAAATTAGAAAAAATGTTGTGTTATGGGAAATTAGAAAAAAATTTTGTCTGACAGTAAGAGGTGCTTATGCTCACTGGCATTCAGTGAAAATTGCCTGAGGAGTATAAGTAAAAAGATAGATGATTTACACATGCATAATAATCATACAGTTACATATACATACCAGGTATGAAAACTTTTCATGCTCCTGTGGATAATTTTCAGATAATGGCTGACTGATCTGAATTATGAATTATCATTGGAACAATCAAGGTCATCTGTGCCAACATACTCTAGTTATTGATATTACTCCCAACAAGCTACGTTGAACAGGTACAAATGTTTCACTTAGTAGCACATATGCAGCTTCTACAGTACATGCTTGCATATATTATCACACATTGAAACCACACAGTTACATAATGAAAGTGATTGAATAAAAATTGTGAGGTTGAAATAAAAAAAAATCTAGACTGAATTTTCTGAAGAAAATCTTGTCTGATGTATGAACATTATCCCCAAGAACTTTGGACAGGAGATAATTACCTTACTCATCTAGCACTTGGACAGGAAACGCACTTCGAGGCTCCCACGACTGGGACACTCGACCTGCAGTTTCTGCACGATCAAAAGGACCAAACACAATTTGGGAGAAAATGCCAGTATAGAATAAAAAAGTAAGTTTCTTAAATTCGCATTACAACAACAAAAGGTGGACAAGCCTACACTGCTTAGACCATTCTGCATTTGTGTGAAACTTACAACTCATTCTTGAGGAACAGAGGCAAATATTAATTTGCTTTTCCCCAAGTTTAATCAAGACTGAAATTAGAGTACATTTATCTTTTTTATAAAAACACAAAACATATTTAGAAATATATAGAGAAAAAAAAGTTTGGGGAAGTGAGAGCAGACACTCATCCATGTCTGCATTTAAGGGATCATTTTGGTCAAGACAAGTCAAGATAACTTGACTTCTGGTATCATACGCATTCTCGCTCATCTCGACAAGTTGAACAGTAAGGTGCCTGATACTTGACTGAGGTGTGGCGGTTACTGGTGATTTTCAGCAATGTTCTTCTTTCGGTAATGCTATTACCGCCCTGCAATGCACACAGAAACTCAGTATAATGGTTTGAATGAGCAATAATTAGCAGTCTGTCTTTCACTCTCACTGGAGGAACAGGACTTTTGAAGGCAGGTCTTGGAGCACAACAGAGAACGGAATATAGAATTTAGGCCAGAGGCCAGGCACTGGGACCTATAAGGTCGTTGGCCATGCAAATATTGGTGGGTACGGGTAAAAAAAAAAGGAGCCTCGGGTCTAGGAACTGGCAAGATTGACAATTTTACTAGACCAAAGTACGAAATAAAACGATAAATCTCAAAAGAAGTTCAGTTTTGTTGTAATTTATACGACAGAAGTGTACTGTATACGTAAGCAATATGTTTCTTACGTTTAGTTAGCTAACCGTACCTAGGAAAAGAATTGGCTTTGTATCATCTTCTGTTTTCATTCATTTGCATGTGAACATCTAGCCTTGGCTACCCTGTTTCTTACCGGCCTACCAATGCCTGTTTCCAAAAGCAGTGGGACTCAAGATCATTTTGCCTCTTCTACAATTGCCCTTCTACCACAGCGTGGTCCCCTCACTTCCTTCTCCTCCCAGACAAACATTTTCAGAGCTTGTTTTTTGAAGGCTCTCTGACATAACTAGATTTTGGTGTCTCACAATCCCAATCAGTGCAAAGCTTTTCTCTCAGACCTCGATAGAAGCACTGCCTTTTGTCTATCTTGGTTCCTGGGCCTTGTGGAACTGCGGAGGAACTTCTAATTTCAGAGCTGTAGAGGTTAAATGGTTATTATGAAAAGATTGCACGATGAGCCCTTTTGGGTATATCAAAGCAGCCACCAAACGACTAATTGTTATCAGATGGGAAAAAATATCAAATGGGAAAAAAGGATTAAGCCTGCACGAATACTAGAACAGGTTTTAAGGCATTTCAAGAGACTGAATGCTGTATCCTTACAGGCAAAACTGAGAAAGCCTTTCAAGACTCTACATCTCACTGAAAAGCAAACAAGAAAAGATGAGTTGAGCCGCTTTGGGTAAAAATGAGGAAATTTTACTGATCAAAGGTAGCTTATCAAGAAAAATTTTAAGATAATGATTGTTGCTTCCTATTGAATCTTAAGCCTTTTAAGTGCAAAGGAGACAGACATTCTGACTACTCAAATGTGGTTAAGAATAAAAAAAAATCAATATTCGGTCCTTATAGATACAAAGGAAACAGACTTAAATACTCATAAATAATCTTACAGCCTAATTATTAAGCAAATGAAAGTTGAACCCTTGTAGATACAAGGGAAACCAATTTGATGACCACGAAACTCCCTTGAAGGCTAACTGCAAAAATGAAACTGACCCCCTAGACCTATCGGGTACAAGAACCCTTATACCTCCTTAAAGAAGTCATACTGGTCCTGGTTTGCACAAGAGGAACAGGAGTAAGGACCCTTAAACCTTCTTGAAGGCCAAATCAGTTTAAAAAGCGCAGTGCCCTTGTTAGTACAAGGGAAACATACTTAAGAGTCCCTACGTCACCTTACAATACAATCATTGAAACAATGACTGTTAAGCCCTTTGAAACCAAAGGAATCAGAGTTTAGAAAATTTATGATCTCTTCAAAGGACGACCATTGAAACAATGAATGTTGAGCCCTTTGAAAACAAAGGAAACACAATTTAGAAAACTTATGACCTCCTCAAAGGACGATCATTGAAACAATGAATGTTGAGCCCTTTGAAAACAAGGGAAACAATTTAGAAAAATTGTGATCTTTTGAAAGGACGATCAGTGGAGCCCTTAGAAAACAAAGGACACACAATTTAGAAAACTTATGATCTCTTCAAAGGACGATCACTGCAACAGTGAATGTTGAGCCCAAGAACACCATCAAGGCCAATCATGACGACAGTGATGATGAAGTTCGTGAACGAAAAATTCAGACGGGGTGAAGCTGGTGCCCTTCAGCCTTCATGGAGGGCAGTAACGAAGAGAATGAATGCTGAGGCATCCCGAGTACATGGAAAACCAACCTTGGGACCTGTAGACATCCCTAATGAATGTTTAGGCCTTCAAGGGGCAAGGAAAAATTTACTGACACCTTTACTCATTAATGACATTCAGGAGGAGAATGAATGTGGACCCTCACAGGTATAACTGAATTAGAGTTGAGGGCCACTAGGCCTATTCAAGGGCAACATGAAGAGGATGAATGAGCAACAACGAAACAAAACTACTCTGACCTCAAAGCACTACTAGGCAACCTAAGGATTATTAAATAGATAATAGCCTGGATATATAATTCAAAATTATATCTTAATTATGAGATGTATCTATATATTACAGTAATACAGTTTTTGCTGTTACTGTACACCCCATAAAAAATGTGAACAATTTTAAATCATAACAAAATGCACATCAGGTACATATACACCGTGCAAAATCATACAAATTTTCAATGAGGTGATTTGACTATGACGTACCAGCATCCCACTCCGATCCCCGGTTTAGTTTAAATTATGAAAATTCTCAAAAAACACTTTTAAAACATAACCATAGTGTCAGTCTTCGCTCTGACGAATCAAACTATCACAAACCTCAAGAAAGAAATCATTCCATTTTCCAAATTACTCACAGAAATGCAAAACAGTGCCAGTTTCTTACAGATGGTTCACCTTGAAAAGTTCTCTGTGATACAATTGATATTAACCTGCAGAGCCAAATTGGGAATCAACTTAACCATGAAAATATCTCTTTCAAAAGTGCCCATCATTTACAAAGAGGTATTTTGCATTATTTGAGCAAAGAATTTTTGTAACTTTTTACATAGTTCCATAAAATTTCAACATTCTCTCTGCAAAGAACTGCTCAAGGTTTGGTAAACCCAACAATGCCCATTGGCTTCATTCGTGAAATCCATTGAGAAAAAGAACTTACAACACCATTCAAAATACAGGTCACATTCAGACTCCCCTACATTTTTTCCAACCTGACATCATACTAAATACTGTAATAAGAATTAAGACCTTTAGAGAAAACACAGCAAGAATTGATAAAACAAAGTAAACACCAGAAGCTCCCCTGATGGGATTACTTACTGATCTCCCATCACAGGCATAATGAAAGTTACCAAAGCCCTGTTTGAAAATGATGAACTTACTTGATGTCATTTCAAAAATGTCTTGCCAAAAGATTAATTTTTTCATAGATTCCTACCTGTATTATTCCATTCACCATTTTTTTTTTTCAAAAGTAACACAAGAATACAATGGTATCATATATAATAACATGGTACAATTTACACAATACACTCAATGAACTACCATTTCCAATTGTCAGTATAACAATTTGGATGAAAAGGATAACGCCAATGTATATTACTTTTAAACTTTAATACTGAATAATATATATATAAGACTGCATTCTTATATACTTTATATATATCACACAGACAAAAAATATAATACAAGTGTAAAAGCCAAACACCACTAGAGCTACATCACAAGAAAAATAAAATTCTTTCTGAAACAAGGGCAGGGAGGGAGGGAAAATATATTATTATTATTATTATTATTAATAACCTTTCTAAGTTCACTTTAACTGGAGAGATTCAGACGAAGAGATTCAGCGTCACTCAGCAGACGACAATTACGACAGGAATCAATCCCAAAGTATGAAATGCAGTTTACAGAAAATAAATGCAAGCTGGTAAGGGAGGGAAACTATCGTCTAACTTAGGATGAAACTTTTTTTTTTTTAAGTACATTAAGTCCGTCAGTACTATCAAGATAAACCTGGCATCTTTCTTATCATTAAGGGTGAAGGGAATATCGTAACTACATATCTGAGCAGCATTACCTTTAAGATTAAAAAAAATTTCATGATGGCAATTAAAATGATTTTTTTTTATGAAAAATGTAAATTAAAAACAGGAAAAAAGGAACTGGGGGGTGTTTCAAGATTAATGAACAGATGAAAATATGCCAAAGATACTAAAACAACTCTTTAAAAGGGGCTTACAAGAAACACAGATCTATTGTTACCAAAACCAAAACATATGTTAATAGAGAGTAAAAATCACATCTGTTCACAAAATATGTCAAAAAATTAATTACCAAAAAATGTCTCCGAGACAATACGACTTTCATATACAGATATTTTGCATTCCTTCCAATTACATTAAAATTTTCTTATATTAAGCTATAATCAATGATAAACATCCAAATTCAATATGACACACAGTATTATAACAAGATGCAATATACTGTGGTTTATAAATGGCATAATAGAATATTTTCCATTTAAACTTGACCACAAGTGTATTTAATCATTCTGTCTGCTTTTCGGCCTAATTGCAGTTTTCTCTTACTGAAAACTAGATCAAGGAATCTTTTTAATTACCATCACATTTTTTGGGCAAACTCAATGGACTTGCTAAACACCGACTACACACTGTCACCGAGCTGCAGATGCCAGTTTCAACAAAAGTAGAAAAATATACATAGACAAAAATAAAATTCACTCATTTTATGACAAGCTTTTTACCACTGCCTCGTGATTGCATTACAAATACATCGAAAGGGATATTTCAGGAACTAGGCTAGGTGAGCCCCCACTGTTAAGTATTCACGCTAACAAGGGGTGACACGTTTATTTGGAAATACAGAGAGGAATCATCACAACTTTTCCATGTGGGCGGAGGGGGACATCTTGCAGGCGTTACCTCCCTCTCATTTTCGCATGGTGCGGCCGGGGCGAATGCTGGGAAGGACTGGGGCTCGGCTCTGGAGTAGAATTTGGTGGTCTTGGTGGGCGAGGACTAGGAGTTCTTGCTGACCTGGAAAGAAGAGATGCATCACTTGACGGACATGGTTCATGATTGCGAATGTTTAACTCAGTTGAATTGTTCCACTGACGATTGATTATTCATGACATAGCATCCCTTACTGAAAATTAACCAAGAAGTCTAATATCAGTTATTGACACTTCAGTAGCAGCTGACTTTAAGCATGGAAAAGGTGTTTAGTGGAATATGTTTATGTGAAAGAAAGTATAGTACGTAGAAAAAAAATACCGCTGTTGCTACGGAAAACTCTTCTGCTACCTTGGCCTTGGACTTAATCTGTGCCTCCCTGAGGGAGATGGTGGTTGTGCCAGTGGCTGGTTTAAAGATATTGGTGATACCGATCTCCTTGGGGATGCCAGTCTCTGTGTGAGACCTCGACTGCGCAGTGGCGGTGATACAGATCTTCGGCTTGGTGTTGGTGGCGTAGATCTGGAATGGTGGCGCAAGGGGGGAGATACAGAGCGTCTTACTGTTGAAGGAGAGTGGAGCCGATCTTGTGGAGATACAGAGCGCCTTGGTGATGGGGGGTATTGGTTGTGAGCTGCTCTATGACGACTGGAAGGTGTTGCTGGGCACGGAGGTGTTGGTGGTCTAGGTGGTGGAGTAGTGGGTGCCACACGAGTTAAACTTATGGGGCTTGATGAGGCACGAGTCCGCCAAGACAGCACCTGGGGAGGGATGTCCCCATGAGGAACAGAGGTAGAGTTAATATTTGGATTATTAGGATAATGCTGTGTAGAAGATGATATACCTGCTGATGCTCCAGAATGTCCATTTGAAGATAAAGGTGGTGGCCATGGAGACAGAGACAAGCTGGCACCAATAGCAGTGGAAGAAGATGATGGTGAAATGCTAGGACCCATAGCAGCTGAATTAGGAGAATCACATTGCCAAGATAATCCAACAGCACCCTCAGAAGATTCCTGACACCAAGATGTGGATGAAGATTCAACATCTAAGGAGGAATTGACTGGATCCCGTGGGCAAGATGATGTTGAAGCAGTAGGCTCTCCTACATGAATGTCTGACTCCTCTGAGGCCCACCTGGATCTACAGCTACTTCTATCGCTATGCTTATGGGACTCAGGAGATCCCGTGGAACTTACATCGTTAGTTCCAGCACTACCATGATACACCTCTGAAGTCCAGTGGGATGATGAACTTTCTGATTTGGTATTGTTTTTGGAACAGTTGACCTGCCATGTTGAGCGTGACACCATGGTTTCACCCACAGCACTGGGAGGAATATCTTGAGTAGCATGAGAAAAAGATGGTATTGCAGCACCTTCAGATGAATCTGCTGGCCACTCACATCCTGCTTCATTATCTACAGAATTGACATGGTTACTGGATGAAAAAGGTGGCATATCAACATCCATGTTAGAGCTTGAGACTTCTGAGGAAAAGGGGTTTGGTGAGCATGAAGACTGGAAAGTAGCTGCAGAATCTAACTTGCTTTTCGAAGAGCTCGGGCACTGGTCTAGTGAAGCTGGAAATGCCACTGGAAAGCAATCAATACTGTGGTTACTTGACTCTTCGACCATTGCTTCACCATTAGCAGGTCCCAACCCATCCTGCGAAGACATCAGTGGAACTGAAAAAGAACTGGTGGAGGAAGTAGGTTCCATAGAAGCATTAGCCATTGATGATGATATAGAGGACATTGCTGAAGAGAAGGGTGAAGTCCCAGGCACAGAGGGAGAGACTTCAGAGAAGTCAGATATATTTTCTCTTGGGATATCATGGCAATCATCAGAGGACGATGGGAGTGATTCAGGAGATGGAGGGGGTGTAGGGGATGATGGGTTGTTCATGGTGAAAACGTCGGGGCATCTCCTGCGAAAAGAAAAAAAAAGTGCGTATGAGATTATGATGCAAAAGGTTTGGACAACTAGTTAGCTAAGACTAAATCAAACATTATAACATATTACAGTGTACTGTTAGCCCTGAATATAATTCAGGAATCAAATATGGAATGACATTAGAAGGTTATCTTCATAAATCTAGAAGAAGGGAAACTTGTGGTTCAGTTCATAAAATAAACTCATTAACTTGTGAGTTCATCCATGGTATTCTTCCTTTCTAGTGAAACCATTGTAAAAAGTGGTAGAGAGGTGACCTCTTTCATTTCATTGTCGATTACCATGACCATTGCAGCACCAGTTTTATGTGTAAAATTCACAAATAAATGAGTCTCTTTCTTCTTCCATATCCTGCCTACAGAAATAATTGAATTCATAAGTCATTTTAGTAAATACTACATAACAAATTTCTAACTTAGTCTAGAGCTGGATCCCCTGCTGATGAGTTGCAAAGGGCTACAAAATGTTTTTGGGGTCATAGAACCGTCTGTAAATTTTTAAAAAATTTGGAATCATCAAGAATTACCAAGTGGTAAGCATCCTGACTAAGCAATATTTAAACATTTTCCTTCCACTAAAAATCTTAAAATTAATCTCAGGTATGACTAGGTACCGCATACGATTCCCTGCTGAGTGTGCGTTACACCTCATTATTTTTTTTCAAGAAAGCAATGCAGAAAAATTTTTTAAATAAAAAACCAACAAGCACAAGACCCGTTTCATGGAAAACCACTTACACAATTCTTATCCCATCCCAAGTTATAAAATAGGTTGGATTTGGTAAATACATAGCCATGAATTATCTGAGCTGGCTGTGAAACCACAAGCATGACAGAATGTCAGTAAGGTCTGAGAAATATGTGAGGAAGGATGAGTTTAGGAATTTCTGTGGAAATTTTCTCCCCAAATTGTCTGTGTCAATTCTCAAAGGGTTTAAAACTCTCAATTACGTATTATTAAATGATCTCTTTGAAGCTGGGGATTCAACAATTCTGAATACTGGAAAATACAGCTGTAAGGCCAAAAAGATTGGCAACTACTGGCCTTAAGAGTAAGAATTCACTTAAAAATGTGAGAATTTTAAAAATAAAAATGGGTCACAACTTAATGCGGAGAAAAATTCAATTGGATTTCATGTAGTAATCAACTTTACTCTTGTATATATAAACTTTAAGAGTTGAGTTGACTGTTGTAAATTACAAAAAATCAGCAGCCAGTCCTTCTCATAAAACATTTAAAACCTATAAAACTATGAATTGCATTTGTTTTCTCTCAAACCCATTCATTTACAAAACCCTACTAGCACATCCAAGACGAAGAACACTTTCACCTAGTCTGGCTGATGTCAATAATAGTGGGTCAAGCGGTAAATAAATGAGAAAACTATTTCCAATTGCTGACCTCATTAAGGATATTACCTGAGAACAAATGGATATTGTAACCATGATCAGCAAGGTAACCAGGTTTTTAGACATTGCTCACTGGGAAGTGGCTAGAATGAGCCTATTGTACAGGCAACTGTACAGTCAGATTCCCGTCCTGTGAACCCAGGACCCCACTAGGAGCTAAGACTTTTGTGAAGACTTTGCATCCAGATACTGTGTGTGTGTGTATGTGTCTGTGTGTGTGTGTGATGTGTGTGTGTGTGTGTGTGTGTGTGTGTCCTTCTGCCATAAGCATCATATTCCTGCTCCCAAAGTTTGGTGACATTTCAACCATTTTAGCATTTTTCAAAATTACATATCAAAATAATTCATCCTGCTCTATCAATTATGGTACAACCAAAATCATTCATTTATATTTGCCAACTGTCAGCTATTGTGTATGCCTGCTTGGTGCAAATCTGGCTTATAGAATCACAACGTTCTTTGACCAGGCGTAACTCATGTTTAACTGGTTTAAGTAGTTTTTGCAGTCATTGGTATAATTGTGACCTATTTCGGTATTTCTTATGTAATCAAGTAGTTCCCTATTTTATTGGCAACAGTCATTCTTATCCTTCAAACTGCCACCTTATTACTTCAATTATTGTGCTTACTACTCAACTCTCACTTTCTCAAGACACATGAAATAAATTGTGTTTTTCCCTATTGCCAATTTGCTTTATACATCAAGCTCACTAGGGACTTCCATCCCTTTGTAACTAATGTTTGGGCACCTCAACAGGATACAAGAGAATCCTTTGCGGGATACTTTAATGCCTATAAGACATCTGACAGTTTATGTTGGCCAAAGTTCTTGCTTATACTTCTACTCCTCTCTGTAAAATAATTTCCAGCATTCTACTTGAAAACTGCTCTATACTTGTAAAATGTGTAACAGATTCTGCCATATTTTCAGTAAAGGCCCTCAAGGTTCTGTTTTTGCAACTGCAATCTTCCTTTCTGTATCAATAACTTTCTCTAAACTACCTCTTTTCTTACTCCTGCATTGTATATTCTTCCTTTATTCACCTCCCAGCCATCCTATATTGTTTGCGCATTAGACATGAAACAGTTCTTCCATCCTCTGTAACCTCAGATCTTGAAAACTCATCTGAATGGGGAACCCATAACTTAGTCGAGTTTGACTACTCCAAGAAATCATTTGTTTCTGACGTTCTTCATCTTCAGATCTGTTCGTTCAGTTTCTTGGAATGCACTGAAATTGTCATTCTACCAAGTCTCTAAATTTTCATAACACTACAAACTCTCTCTTTTGAGATCTCATGCTGTTCAAATTACGAGGCAGACTGCGTCTAAGAAATGGTGTATTTTCAAGCGTTACATTTTCCATTTTATTTACTAAAGCTTTATACTAGCCTTAAGTGCTCTTTGGGATATTGCTGTGATATTTGTTGTGCCTTTGGCTCACTTCAAGACAGGAACGAATTATGGGCAATTTGGCAATCCTCTTCTGTTCTGTGTTGCAACTTCTCTTCAGTTTTCTATAAAATTTCTGTCACTATTCCACTGAACTAGTTAGACACAGTCATCACTTCTTTTTCAGGTGGTTTCATAAGAACCACAAACTCTCCGACCTCCTGCCCCAACCTATTTACTTGTGAAAATCAATAGTCCTCAGCTTTCCACTGTCTCTAGGGGCTTCAGTTTTCAACAGCACTCATAATGTCCAACCTTTCAAGAGGCTGGGCTGGATAAGGACATTAGGTTGCTGTACCACAAAAGCTTTCTGTAGAAAGCTATCTTACTTCGAGAGGCTTTTGAGAAATAAAGGGAATATGCTTTTGATATCTCTACTAATAGCTCTACAATTGCCTTCAAAGAGCGTCTTTTGGCAGGAAAAAAGAAAATACTCTTCTTCAGTGGCTCTAGTGATGTCCTCTCTACAAACGCTCACTGAAGCGTTTAAAGAAAATCCCACAATAGCCTCCAATGATGGTCTGCAATAAAAAAGGGTTCTTTATAAACTCTTGTGGCTGTTTCTGTTAATTCTGTTGTTTCACTCAACTAAGCCCATGTTCATTCAGGCTCTCCTCGAGATATGAAACTTCTATTTGAATGGTTAACCAAAACTTAAGGCCCATTTTCCGTAACTCAGAGCTAAGGCTTACTTGAAATGTCTACAGTCATCTGCCATGGAAATAAAACTGATCTAGGCCTATATTGGTCTTGCTTCAAAAACTTCACAACCTTAACTCATTCTGTTTCCAGATTTGTTTAAGCAAATAACCTTTTCTGGCAAATGAATGTGTAAAATCCTTAAAATAAACTAATATTGATAGAATGATGCTTTTCTGGGATACTAGAGCCAGGTTTCCTCTAACCTAAATGAACACATCAGATTGTGATGTAGAGCTCCTCATGCCTTGCACCCTTCAGCAAGTTACAGTGCTTACTGTACTTTTCACTTTTAAACAAACCTCACATAAAAATCAAAAGTACATAAAGCAAACGTTGACAAAAATGTCTAATCCATTAGCTTCCGGAATGTCAAAGTGTCAACAGCGAAACTGTAATTCAGCCAAGACTGAGTTGGTTTGCATGCCTCATGAAGAGGGGGAGATGAGTGACGAAAGAAAGATTATGGAAACGGAAGTGCTAGGGACACGAAGGAGTGGATGGCCTAAGACTAGACGGAAAGACGGCATTTGAGAAGACACGGGCGAGACGAAGGATGGGCGACACAAGACAGAGATATCTGGAAAAAGGCTATTAAAAATATCGACCCGGACTACGAATCAAGCTAGGAAAAAGAGGGCTTGTCCAATGGAACGTGAAGTTTTATAAGCAAAGATTTTGAGAGGGTTATAATCTACAGGGCAATCCACCCGGTCCCATTGAGAATGCGAAGTCAATCTCTTTTCGGAATGAACCCTTTGTTTTCATACACCCTTCAGACGGACCTGGTATCATTAAATATGATTAATAATGAAAATATGTAAAGAACGCATTCATTTAACAAATGTATACTTGTAAGTCAGAGGTTAACCTCTACATTCAAATGTTTGACGAGACAGTAAATGTTTCAAAATCATATTCCCCGTATAAAGAAATAAAGCACTGGACACATCATTTCAAACCTGGTAATTACAAGTATTAAAATAAGATTAAATTGCTAATTGGATCTTTCGTCAAAACCTGACATTCGTAGAAGATGTCACAGAACCACTTAGCGTGACAACAAAGCTTTTATTTAGACCCAGCACGTTTTTCCCCCCTGAACACGAGACCCCATACTCAGTCATACAACGCACTTCAATGCGCTCGAGAAAATAAAAAATGTCCCGTCATACATCTCTTAAACCAAAGTACATCCATCAAACTCTCACATCAACGAAAACGTCACATCTGAGCGACCGTGCAATAACAATTGACGAGCGATCAGCGAACTCTACCCAAGGAAAATAAACGCTTTTGGAAGACAATAAACATTTGTTGAATACTGCTCACATTCAATAGACTCCAGCAATGACGTAGACATTTCGTTTTATTTTGACAATCAGCGGAACTATGTGAATGGCCATTATGACCGATGAGACCCCGAGGGAGGTGAGATTGTGACGTAATACACGGCACGTGACACTGCTCGGCTGTTACGATAGAGATCGTACTGTAATGAAACTGTCAATGCCTTGACGTTACCGAAATTTATCAACATTTATCGACTGCTTGTGAATGTTTGCTGTGTTTATTTACGGTATTCTTTTGGTTTATGTCTTCTTCTTGCGAATTGTTCAAGGAGAAAATTGCTTTGCAGTTTGTACACATGCTGAATACTGCTACTGTTACTACTACTGTTACTATTATTAATAATATTTCGACTCTTTCATCATCACGTCGGCTTCGTAATAAAGATATATGTGGGTATTACTTGTAAACTCAAAAAAGTGGATATTACTTGTAAACTACCAAAAAGCGGACATTACTTAAAACTAAAAAAAGTGGACATTACTTTTAACTAAAAAAGCGGACATTACTGAAAACTAAAAAAGTGGACATTACTTATGAACTAAAGAAAGGACATTACTTGTGGTCTTTAATAATTTGGCTATTGCTTGTAAACGCAAAAAAGCGGACATTACTTGTAAACTCAAAAAAACAGACATTACTTGTAACTCAGAAAAAATGGACATTACTTACAATCTTTCAAAATTTGGATATTACTTGTAATCTTTAAAAATTTGGATATTACTTGTAAACGCAAACAAGCGGATATTACTTGTAATTACAGAAAAAGTGGACATTACTTGTAATCTTGAAAATTTGGACATTTCTTATAAACTCAAAAAAAGTGGACATTACTTGTAAACACAGAAAAAGTGGACGTTACTTGTACTCCTTAAAAACGTGGACATTACTTGTAACTAACAAAGAAATGAACATAACTTGTAAACTCAGCACATTAGGCTTACTGGTACTTCCGGAAAGATGCACCAAAGGAATACTTAGGCCTAATTCCTTTGTAACTTACGTTCTGTAAAATAACTTGATATCAGATGGGGTTATAGCCTATAATAATCTATATTAACTGACATATTTTAACATTAATATTAAACAACTAAAAAATCCGCCGAAGTTCTTCTGCGCAATCGAGTTTTCTGTACAGCTGCTACAACGTATAATCAAGGCCACGGAAAACAGCTCTATCTTTCGGTGGTCTCGGCATAATGCTGTATGAGCCGCGGCCCATGAAACTTTACCCATGGCCCGGTTGTGGCCTATCCTATATCGTTGCCAGAAGCATGATTATGGCTAACTTTAACCTTAAACAAAAACAAAACTACTAAGGTTAGAGGGCTGCAATTTGGTATGTTTGATGATTGGAGGGTGGATGATGAACATACCAATTTGCAGCCCTCTAGCCTCAGTAGTTTTTAAGATCTGAAGGAAAAAGCGCGGACGGACACACAAAGCCGGCACAATAGTTTTCTTTTACAGAAAACTAAAAACATAAAAAAAGAACAAAACATATTAACCATATTAAACAATGAATTGGCAATACCAGTCAGCTGACACGTCCTTTCAAATAAAACTTATTTCATCATTTTGAAAATTAATAAGTTCGCATCCGATATGGTCCCGAGGTTCCTCAACAATCTTCATCCAGTCATGAACATCGTTCTAGCATGCGTAACCACAGATGCCGTAACGCCAGATAAAATGTAATCAATCATTCGAAAATTGTTTCATTTGCCAATGACGAATTATTGAGGTCTTCCTCTTCTATCTTCCGTCGAACGCAAAATACATTCCTATGAGATACAAAGCCTTGAGAGAGAGAGAGAGAGAGAGAGAGAGAGAGAGAGAGAGAGAGAGAGAGAGAACAGAGATACAAAGTAGAGAGAGAGAGAGAGAGAGAGAAGAGAACACATTCCTGTGATATACAAAGTCAAGAACACATTCCTATGACATACAAAGTAGAGAGAGAGAGAGAGAGGAACACATTCCTATGATATACAAAGTCTTGAGAGAGAGAGAGAGAGAGAGAGAGGAACACATTCCTATGATATACAAAGTCTTGAGAAAGAGAGAGAGAGAGAGAGAGAGGAGCACATTCCTATGACATACAAAGTCTTGAGAGAGAGAGATTCCCATGATTTACAGTCTTGAGAGAGAGAAAGAGAGAAGTAGCAACTTCAGTACGATTTGCCTGCCGCATCAAGACGTTAACTCAACGAAAATGAAAAACAATAAAAGATTCGAAATCTGCCATGCCACAGTTCACAATCGGAAATAGGCCAAGGTACCGACATCTTTATAAATTTACGGTCGAGTCGATACAATTTTCATTAATAACACTACAACGATACGGATCCTTTAGCTGTAATGAATTTCAACACCTTTTGGAAATGAGAACAGGCCAATCAATTGAAGGGTCACATTAGCCAACCCAGGCAGCATCACTGTGCTTGATGTTATCCAGATAATGGATAAATTTCGATTTACTATCCAGGAAATTGATAAATCTTGGTTTACTATCCAGGAAATTGATAAATTTCGGGTTACTATCCAGAAAATGGATAAATTTCGGTTTACTGTCCAGAAAATGGATAAATTTCGGTTTACTATCCAGAAAATGGATAAATTTCGGTTTACTATCCAGAAAATGGATAAATTTCGGTTTACTATCCAGAAAATGGATAAATTTCGGTTAACTATCCAGAAAATGGATAGATTTCGATTTGCTATCCAGAAACTTGATAAATTTCGGTTTACTATCCAGCAAATGGATAAATTTCGGTTTATTATCCAGAAAATGAATAAATTTCGGTTTACTATCCAGAAAATGGATAAATTTCGGTTTACTATCCAAAAAAATTATAAATTTCGGTTTTCTATCCAGAAAACGGATAATTTTCGGTTTACTATCCAAAAAAATGATAAATTTCCGTTTACTATCCAGAAAATGGATAAATTAATAAAGTTAATAAACTCTTGACTATAGCTTCTGCTTAAGATTGTTGCTAAGACGAAAATATATATACTCTAAATCAATAGATGGATAAATTAGCTATTTAATATTTTACCGTCGTTATTTTGAGCAAGCAACTGTTGCTTGTTATCCTCGAAAGCTTCAGAGGCAAAAGAGTGTTAACTGACGAGAAGAGAAAAAGAGTCGAACACCTGGTACTGAGATTAAAAAATATATATATATATATATATATATATATATATATATATATATATATATATATATATATATATATATATATATATAAAAAGCTTGAAAAGAAACGACAGGAGTGCCAAGTATTTTCATGTAATTATCACATCTTCGGGGATATCACTTTGTGCCCCGAAGATGTGTTAATTACACGACAGTGCTTGGCGCAATGTCGTTTCTTTTCGATCTTTTCCTGTGGCTTCAGCTGATAAACAAATCTCAAGTTTTCCTGTGCCATGTTTTCCACAACCTCCATTCATCAATGAGGTTCTGGGTCTTCCAACTCTCCTGGTGCCCACAGGAGCCCTTTCGAAACCATTACCAACTGGTCTCCTTACAATGATGTAAATGGCGTGTGCAAGCCACTACCATTTCCCCTACATCATGATCTCATCTACCTATGAAGCTCTCATAATTTCCCTTATGGCGCCATTCCTCTTTCTAGCTTGCCTTGCTACTCTTAGTATTCATCTTGAAGATTTATTTAAAGAGTGAAAAAATATTACAGAATGTCATACTATGATTCATCATGTTCGTATAGCAATCAATTTGTACTACAGTAATGCAGACTCTTAGTTTCGTATGTAATTTCAGTCGATTTTATTAATTTTCTACATCTTACTAAGTCTGCCAATTGTCTTATTTGCTTTTTTCAGTCTTTAACTAACTTCAGATGCAAGAGAAATGGTACTGGATTTCATCATTCCTAAATATTTGAAAGATTAAACTTCATTAATCATTTTTCTATCTAATGTCATTTCATCCCATTGTGTATACTAATCTGTCCTTCTCACTTCTGTTTTTCTCAGATTTATCTCCAGTCCCATCTCTCTAAATATTTAATATATTCCGTTAAGCAAGGTTTGTAAAGCTCGTGGTCATCTTCTGTTTACTCCAATCTAAATCTCCTCTTCCATCTCCAACCATTTTTATCATCATAGAATTCATGAGAAAGGCAAACAGCAAAGGTGACAAAACATTACCCTGTAGTACCTCACTATTCACTGGAGATTCTCTTAACATTTACCCCATGTGTGTGTATGTGTATGTATGTATGTATGTACAGTATATATATACAAATATATACATATATTTGCAGAGTTTACAATTAAACTTCCTGTCCGTCATCAAGAGAACCGAAAACAGTAAAGCAAGGAATGAGCTTGATAAAATATAAATAAATACAAAGCCAAACCTGCAATGTGTTAGAGCCAGGAAAATCATCCACTTTCAACTTGTATAAAAGGCACAATTTTTACTCCTCGCAGGTGTGGCTCAGGAAAGTCACAATCTGTTGTTTTTCTTTAAACGGCATTTTCACAAGGAATGGGGCTGCAGATCCCACGCCCATTCACAAAAATGGGACGAGGATGAACCCATATGCCTGAATCTCATCCATACTACCAATCCTCAGGGACCCTATATTATATACTCTTAATAATAATAGCTATGATTGAAGTAATGATAATAAAATTCTTGAGAATAAGCATTATGAAATTCCATTCTTCATATCAATAATAATACTCATTTACATTCAAACCAGGAGATCCTTGCAGCAAGAAAAAAAAAACTAATATAATTCACGTACTTCCCAATGCAGTATTATAGAAATCACGATAATAAAAAAGCGACAAGGTATTTATACTATGTTCTTTCAAGTTGTTATAGTACGGAGATTGTAGGGTAATTAAAATAAAACACTTTAGCAACAGAAAAGAGAGAGATGAGAAATGGAAGGGAAAAGGAAAGACTGTGTGAAGCAAAAGGGTAAATAAACTGGCGTCACACCATAAAAAAAACAGTGTAGTGGAGAATGAGCTAATTTATAAACCGTTAATCATAAAAATAAAAAATAAACAGTATGAAAAAAAGAACAAAAATGAGAAAAATACCAATATGGCGATACTAGCAAACGGAGATCGCGGAAAAATTAATTTAGGCCTATAGGCGCTACTATGAAAACGATCAAATTTAAAGAAATAAAACAAAATTTCTAAAAAAAAAAAACACACTAGAAAGTTAACGGGAACGTTTTTCTGCTGACGCCCTTACATTATCATCGCTTCGTTCGTAGGCCTAAGCTTTTAACTGGTTTATCTTTACTCTAAATGATTACCCAATAAGCTTATCATTATTACACAGGTCGATATATTCGACTGACATGAAACAAATGTCTACCTCGATTCACCCTTATTCACTGAAGGCATAAGACAGAAAATACATATATATCGCTTTTAGCTCCACGATAATATATATCAGTCCTAAAACTGTAAAGGTTTTTAACAGCATACAAACCATATTTTCACGTAGTAACTTGCAAGTACAGGAAAACAAATTCTATTTTTATGGTGTATATTACTCATCCATTGGAATGTTAGTACCAAAAATACCGTTACGTTAAACATACAGATGTTACGGAAGTGTACAGCTGCCGATAATATATGTACACAGGTGTTCGGGTAGATTCACTCTCGCTTTCTGCACAAGTGTTCGCGAATTAGTCACAACGGACACAATGGAAGACATTCGACAAAAGACACATAAAAACAACAGGAGACATAAAAACAATGCCGTATGTTTGTCTGCGCGGTTTATGCTTGTTCATCCGAAGACATTCACGCGTAAACACTGTCGGGAGTTTGAAACACACAAGATGGACACTGACAGATCAGACGGACAGGGAAAATGGCAGATAAATAAGCAGTAAACTGACAGACAGCTTCGTGCGTCGAAAATGAAAGCTCCATTCAACAGAAAGTTGGACAAAAATAAAAATATAGATCGGGGCTCCTGTCTCTGAGTGACTTAATTGTTGTGTCATAATGGAGTAAACAGACTCACTAGAAGATGAGAGAGAGAGAGAGAGAGAGAGAGAGAGAGAGAGAGAGAGAGACTGTCCGAAGGGGGGGGAAGGGGTGTTTGGGGAGACGTTGGTGAGGTCATCAGCGAAAAGGAATTTCATATGCCCTGTCACCCAGCCACCCTCCTCCCCCTCTCTCCACCACCAGACTACCCGGGCATCTGAAACCTCTACGGCCACCTGTGAATGCCTTAGTGAGTGCCTTCATTTTGTCCATTCCTCTCTCTCTCACCCCCTAATACTGAAGGGCCATTCACGGCCCCACCTAACCAGAATACCCCCAGACACCTCTGCTGAAATTAAGAGATCAACAACAGGGGCACCAAATACACACGCGGAAAATCAGCAGTGTCAGACGAGGCTCAAAAAAATTAATTACGTCTAGTAAACCTGATGCCTCCTCCCAGGCAGGCACCCAGCCACCCAGGGGAGGGTGCCCTAACAGCAGTCATCACACTACAGAAGGTCCGTCCGTCGTCATCAGTGGAAGAAGTCCTGGCGCTTGGGACGCCCTATTAGGCAAAGCCCTGACTATGTGACTGGGCATGCGAGCAGGTCAAATCAAACTTTACATTCCGCGTAAGTCAAATGGCTGGCAATGCCAATGGTAGGACCATCTTGCCTCCCCTGTTCGAGCGGCTACCAACATCATCATCATATTGGTTCCATTTATCGCGGGGTTGGGTGTCCCACGATTTTAGACTACACTCAACAGCCATTTGTCATTTAATTGCGTCACTCGTGAATGCTTCATAAAGAACAGGGAAACTTACCTTTCAAGAACGGTATGTTGGGGATGTCCTTTGCCAAAGCTGCCTACATATTACAGTCCCGAAATCCTTAAAATCAAATAAAAAGATCCACTTAAAACTTTTACACACACACACCTCATCCCAAAAGGACTTTAACGCTGAACACAAAAGTTGTCGTACCTCACAACACTGCCAAACTGTTACACTTTGCCATCTTGGTCGAAATACGAGACGATGCAAAAAACACAAGCTCGTGTAGTAATACCAATAAAGATTTAGTCATCGCACTTCCTCTGCGGAATTACATTAGGCAATGGTGGAAACATCTCATGCGTCTGGCAGGCCGCACCCGTGTTCCCCTTTCCCTTTCTATCATTAATGTACTTTGGTTTTGTTTTTATTTAACACCAACAGATTGTCTTCTACGGCTTTAACGACGGTAGCTTTGTCGTTCTAGAATGACGATTAGGCCTTACTAAACGAATATCTGTTTGTTAAAAGGCATAAGAGACGTAGAACGAATAAAAGGGCAGATAAAAAGAGCTAAACGAGGAACAGATCCTTGAAAGATTGTGTAATGGAGAGAGCAAAAAAATTCCTCAGTAGTCCGTGACGCAAGAAGCACACCATTGCTTCAAAGGGCCTGAGGCACTCTCTCGCACTTTTAGTGGATTTACTTGGCGAGACGGACAAAACATCGCAGTGCGTCCGTCCATACGAAAAAGAACGGCTTTTTCTTTCTCTGTCTATCTCGTCTTTTTTCTGTACTCGGCGAGTTCACTCTGACGAATGCAACGTCTTCTCTCTCTCTCTCTCTCTCTCTCTCTCTCTCTCTCTCTCTCTCTCTCTCTCTCTCTCTCTCTCATGCACACACGCACTTGCACTTCAAAGGTAAGTGTATGGATATTAATAAAAAAAATACCACTTGATGCACGGAGGCCCATTAGTATTGATAAATACACACACGGTGTATATTCCCAGCATATGTGCACATACTGATGTATTGCACAAGACAAATGGACAGGCAATGCGCGCGCACCATGTTTAGCCTGATTGTATTCAAATTACAAGAATACAGACAATGGAGAAAAACATTATTATGCATTGTTGGTTTTTAGTTTTGCCGCCTGAGAGAGAGAGAGAGAGAGAGAGAGAGAGAGAGAGAGAGAGAGCTGCAAACAGCCCAGGCCTTGGAATAATGTTTTGCGTGTATGAGGGCGTGTGTTTGTGTGAGAGAGAGAGAGAGAGAGAAGAGAGACAGAGCCAGAGACAGCGAGAGAGAGAGAGATGAGAATGTGTTAAAAATAGTAAAAACAAAACGAGGGAAAAAATGATGAAAGTTTCGACAGAGTTTGAGAGATGGAGGTCTGTTGCCGGTGAGGGGTTGGGGAGGGGTAGGAGATTTGTTGGTAGGAGATCTGAAGGGGGAGGGGGTTGGTGTTAGAAGTAAACGGGAAATATTTGGTTTTGGGAGCTGCAGCCAGAAGTGCAGGAATGCTAATAACAGCAGCGAACGGGATTGAGAAAGAGGCCAGAGAATTAAGAATGGCGGGTTTAGAGAGAAAAGGAATAGGAGAGGGTGAATAAGTAAACAAGTAAGAATATGATCAATTTGTAAACGGGAGAGGAGAGAGAGAGAGATAAGGAATTAATTCATTTTGAGATCGATTGCAAAGCGATATCGACGAGGAATTGTTGAGAGAAAGAGAGAGAGAGAATAAAACATAAGGAATGAATTCATTTTGAGGTCGATTACAAAGCAAAATCGACGAGGAATTAGAGAGAGAGAATAAAAAGATAAGGAGTGAATACATTCCGAGACCAGTCACTAAGTGAAATCAACAAAGAATTATTACAGATTTTCGTCGTGTAACAGAAAAATAAAGTTTTAAGAGCGGGAGTGGGAACTTGAAACCTGTAAATGAGAGTAAGAGAGATAACAGACGATAAGAAATGATAGGTAGCAGTGGAGGGAGAAGTGAGAAGGACTGAGAAACGGCAAAAGCACGGAGGGACAAGCTTCGTGACACTAAAAGGGGAAGAAAAAGAGAGAAAGAGAATGATGTCATAATGAACAGATTTAAAAAGAGAAAATATTGACAGTTTTCAGATGAGGAACTTACTTTGCAGACAAGTACGTAGAATTAGAAACTCGCGTCTATAAATTCATTATTTTTTACTGAACATAATATAATTAAATATACTTAAAAGATCATTAGAACTTAAAATAATATGGAAATGTCCAGTGACTTTCACAGAGGAAGCCAAGATTCGTCAGTGTGTCTAAAAAAAGATCGCTAACGTCAAAATCCTTTTCTTTCCTAACAGTCTTGGACAGAAGACAATTCCTGTGTTGACGAAGGTACCACTCGGAAGACAGCGAAGTAATTATGCTGTCAACATCAATGTAAAGAACCTTGACAGGTTTAGAGATAGCGGGAAGGTTACCATGAACAATTTCCTTCGAATATAGAGTGACAAAGACTAATGCCAATCTATATCTTTGTTATCTGGATGAAAGATCTGATATAATACTCTAGTTGGTCTCGGGTCTTAGAGGGGCATATTGCAGCAAGCAGGTTGTATGTTGTATGTTTCAGTAATTAGTGTTTTTATTTTTCAAACATAACAGGGGCATTGAACCCATGCTCAACCCCATCGCCCAATTCTCTCTCTCTCTCTCTCTCTGCCAAGGGCACCCCAGCAGATAGGTCCTCCACCGGGACTGTGTGCCCACGAGTGAGTCAGTTCTCCTGCCAGGCCGGGAAGCATCTCTGGAGGAGGGCCTCACAACGGGCGCGGGAGCCAAGGCTTCTTATGGAAGAAATTCCTGTAGTAGGGTTTCCTGCCCCTCTCCCAGGGTTGCCTTCCCAGAGGGAGCCAGGGCACCCCTGACAGGGAGGTCCTTCTATAGGGCTGCCTTCCCACGAGGGAGGCAGGGGCTCTTGCCAGGCCGGGAAGCATCTGCAGAAGCGACTCTCGCAAAAGTTGTGGAAGTACAAGATTTCCCACGGAAGGCATCCCTTGAGAACCGTATCCATCCTTCCCCCTGGGATGCCTTCCGTTGCCAGGAAGGTCCTCCTCCAGGTCAAAATTTATTGCTTATTGTCCTTTTCGAGAATAATGACTTTATGGATGAACAAAGGAACATGCAAACGCTACAGTCAACAAAGAACAAATTAGCTGTGTACGTGTCACGTTCAAAATCACGTTGACGTACGTCCATAGAGACTATACATAGTGTTTCGAACGCTTATTAATAGAGTATCGATATCTAATTCAATTTGTTACGAATTATGGTTCCTAAGAATTACTTATGTACTTTATGAACTTTCCAGGGAAAGTTGCAGTTGGGCGTCAGAAGGAATTGACTTGTAAGTAAAACTTACTTAATTTTAGTTTTTTAGATTGCTGAAGAACAATTCTTTAATGTAACTTTATCGCCCTTCGAACAATTTGATCTTCTCCCGGCATAGAAAAGAACAATAATCATTAACTTTCAGAAGCTATTATGAGTAGATGTACTCTCAATAGGATTATTATTATTATTATTATTATTATTATTATTATTATTATTATTATTATTATTATTATTATTATTATTATTATTATTATTATTATTATTATTCAGAGGATAAACCCTATTCAGACGGAACAAGCCCACCACGGGGGCCATTGACTTGAAATTCAAGCTTCCAAAGGATATGGTGTTCTTTGAAAAGACGTAACAGGTGATAAAGGGAAATGCAGTAAAAAGAGACCAGTTATCAGAAAAGAAAGAATAGTAAATAAAGAGATAAAAAGGACGGAAATTATGAAATGCAAGGCGAGTAGCTTTGGGCCAGTAATGCGTTGCATCTTCGCCTGAACTTTTGAGGTTCAAAGGTTCAAATTGCATCTGTATGTTAGCCAGAGAATTCTTTTCAAGGATTTTCCCAACAACTTATTTTTATATGTGTGTTCGTGAGTATTTCAACCAACGATGGGTAGGCTGAAAATTTGAATGCCATCTTGATTCATGCGTAGTTCTCCATATGCTGATAAACACGCTCGTGTGAGTGCCAAAAAAAAAAAGAAAGATAAACAGAGAAACGGACATAGTACGAGTACGTGTAGACTGAAGATAAAGAGACCGTTTTAATATACAGTTCCGAACAGACAAATAATCTATCTTCCGCTAGTCGTGCCATTCCTGAAGCATCTAAAATTTCGGAAATTTTTCAAGCGTGTGATTCCTAGTAGACTAATAATGTTCAGGGCATTGAGAAATGACTGTATTTTATAAGCCAGTGCATGCGTACGTTGAAAATGAAGACCATTGCTTTGAAGTAACTAAACTAGGGCTTAAAAATGAATTACAAGCACATCTACGTCAAGAATTTTGTCTCAACAAACTTACATTTTTTTCACGACTGCCAGTCATCTGAATCAACGGCTTTTTAGCTGTGGCAGTATGAACTGATTGTAGGAATACTAGTCAGAAACTTTTCCAGACATATAAAGAAATATACAAATATACTGCATACTGTGCTTTCGACGAAAGACAGTATGCATGCAAATATGCATCTTCATTTACATCTGAATACAAAATTGATTGATTTCTAATAATCCCAAGAAAAAATAATACAATTATTTATTGTCAATGGTTGGGGTGGTGGGGAGGAGAGAGAGAGAGAGAGAGAGAGAGAGAGAGAGAGAGAGAGAGAGAGAGAGAAGGTCCCATTAGCATAAGCACTCAAAGGAAATCCGTCCATTGATAGGATAAGCAGTAAAAGGCTCTAAACTTAAACTTAATAAACAACCATTCCTGAACAGATCAATAAAATCAATAAACAAAATTAGCATAAGATCACTGTGGACGCTGAAATACATAATAAAATGAACGATTTGCTACAAAGTTGTGACGCTAGATACGCTTGTCATTTGAGATAATGGCCGGAATTCGAGGGAGTAATGACTTGCCGGGAATTGGGAGCAGGTACAGAATTCAAGAGATATATATAGAGGTTCCTTCCAAAAGCTCCCGTGGTGTAATATGTCCGTCTTTTGCAATTCCACTTCAGTCACACCCCACGTCCAAAAAACGGATTGTCATTCAGCCTGGGATCAATATTTCATACAAGTTTCCCAATTTCGCCCGTGGGCCTTCCAGTTCTTACCAGCTTCTGCCGTCATCTTGATCTGGAGGGAAAATCACCTGATTCCAGAGATCAAAAAAGAATGCCGCTTTGATATATGGAGCAGAAACATGACCGGTAAAAAGAGCGCAAGAGAAGAAATTGGCTGCGGTTGAGATGAATATGCATAGTTGGATGTGTGGAGTGACAAAAATGGACAGGATCGAGAATGAAAGAATAAGGGGACTACGAAAGTCGTAGAGCTATCAAAGAAGGCCCAGGATAGAAGCCTGCAGTGGTATGGCCATGTGATGAGAAGGGATGAGGCATATGTGAGGAGGAGAGTGATGCGGATGGAGGTGCCTGGTGGGGGAGCAAGAGGAAGACCAAAACGAAGGTGGATGGATGTAATTAGAGAAGATCTGAGAGACAAACAATTGTCAGAGGATGATGTGTTTGACCGAGCCAGGTGGAGGAAAGCTGTCCGAAACATCGACCCCAAATAAAAGTTGAGAAATGAGTTTCTTGAGTGAACATTTAAATGAGTTATTGTACTTTCCTTGAAACTGGAAAGGGTCATACGATGAGAACCTTTTGTAAAAAGGAATAATGGATGTTGCCTGAAATACAGTAGTTCAGATTTTTGTCTTTATATTCTTGTTCATATGCAAGTTCATTTTGTCATTGTGACCTGTTCACATTTTTATTTGCTGTGCGTATCTTTCGGAAATGTAATAGTAAAAACACTTCGTCAAAAGTGTCAAGCCATCTTATAGTGTGTGCATATACATACATACATACATACATACATACATACATACATACATACATACATACATACATACATACATACATACATACATATATATATATATATATATATATATATATATATATATATATATATATAAATTAATGCGTTTTGAGAGACTTAAAAGAGGGTGGCCTGGCACATTGGAATGCTGAAACACACACACAGAATTTGTATGCGTGTGTTGGTGATAACTTTGCTCATGTCGAAAGGAACTTTTTAAATTGAATTCCTGAGTTCCTAATCTCTCGATAAATTTTTTTGACTTGGGAGCCAAATATTATATCCCCTCAATATATATCACTATAGCTAAACTGGCCTTCTATGATAGACCTATCGGTTTTTATAGTTTTCCAACACTGTTACTGGGCTAAACATTATTACTTTAAGAGTAATTTACCTATTCTCAGTTATCCTTGATATACTTTTGGTAATTCTAAGTACTAGCTCCACGCCCGTTTTTACCTTGGAAACTGTTTTTTTCTACATTTTTAGGGCTTCTGATACTGGCGGTGAGTTTGTTTGCTGTCGGCCAACTGTTATTTGCCCCCTAACTCTACTCAACGGTAAAGGGGAACTGTGGGAATTCGGGGTTTGGGTGGGGGAGAACACAGAAATGGAACTGGCATGTTTACGTTGGCGAGTCGCCCTCTGGAGGGGAAAAACGAGAGGGAGCCATTCGCCAACAGAAGGGGTTAAATGCATTTCGCCGTGTTTAGTACTGGCATCGGGGGGATGGAATGTTCCTTCTCCGTGTTTAGAACTGGCCCAGGTGGTTACCCATACGTTAACATGTTATTGCACTTGCCGGACGTGATATGAACCGTTCCAAACAGACGTACCCGTGCTCTGTCTTGTGAAGATCGCGTATGGAAACCCTTTTTGGATGGACTTCAGGGGTTAATTACAGGTTAATTACATTTGTGCGACAAAAATTGAAGATAAATCCATAATTAGCAACCAAAAAACTGTAGAAAAAGTCAAGTTGGAAGGGAATCGCCGACACGGAGCTACTACTTAGATCTATTTAATTTATTTTGTGCAATTCTTATTGATATGTGTACAAGATACTTATAAATCTACCTTGCTGAAGATAATCGCTTGGCCTGGAAAGTACGTGCAATGAACAGTCTTATCAAGATAACGCAGTTATTGCTTACTGTTTTCTATGAAGACTAAAGATTCGTTTTCTTTGATGGCCACCAAGCCTCACATTAATACAACATTTCTTGGTCTCTTTTAAAGCATTATATAAGTTTTTGCTTTTATTAATTACAATTGAGACCGCTTAAAAATTAAGATTTTTTTAATGAGCTCTAATTTTACCCCTCTCATATTGATTTATTTAGAAATGAAACTCGAACTGGAAGTTTGATGGCAGGCCGTTGAACATATTTGATATTATAAGTCACTTTTATATAAGACAAGTGTTTTCACGAATATTGTCATGATTTCATTTTTTAATCCAAAAGCTGTTACATTTTGAAATTTATAAGGAGTCCTTGTGCTTTGTCCGAACATAGGCCTATCTTAAAATGTTTATGTAAATCAGTAACATTAACAATCATTAAATTCTTTTACAGTTTAATCTTACTGATGGTTTAAGACAGTGAAGCCTAACGCGTTTTCGTAGTCAGGCTTCGAATTTTAAATACTCAAGTTACTGGAAATCTAGGTGTGGAAACTCTGAGTATAAATTCTGTTTCTTAAAACAGCTCTATGTTGTTTGTTGTTAAAGTAATCAATTGGACTTTTTAATAAGTCTGGATTGAATCCATGTCCCTATTTCGCTCTCAAATCAATCAAAACCTATTTTAATTGGCGTTTATTAATCTCAAACACAATTCAATGATTTTGAACTTGAAAACATTCTATAAGGTATCATTTACAATTTATACTTTTGGTCAAATATTTGCAGATTTACTTTGTTGAAAAATATGAGATTATTGTTCTTTTTTCCATAGTTTTCTTGGTGGATGGTTTCCAGTCACTTAGCAACCCAAAATAGCTTACTGAAAGTAGCACATACATCAAACTCACGTCCCCCTCCCCCCTCTCAAAATTAGGTTTTTGAGGCTTGAAAGTAGTGCCGAGTTTGCTAAGGAGCAAAAAGCCTATTTGAGTTCTTGGTATATTTATTGTTTCTATTCTGATGTTATACTTTTGGTATATTCTGCCACCACTTACACAAGACACTGATTCCTCGTTGGTAGGTGTTTCCCTTTAGATACTTATACTTTGCTTTATTATATACCTCTTAGCTATGATTACATTCTGTCTATACTTTGATTACTATTTCTGCATCTAACTGACTATTCTTTGTAATTATTTGAATTCTTTCACTCTTTGTCTCCCACTGGAAAATAATATCAGCATTTTAATTTTACAGTATTTTTCTACTTTTCTTATTTCTTGTTCATTTATTTTTCGCTGGTGCTGTATAGTACAATATAATCTACAAATGATCCCACATCCTATGCAACACTACTTCTGTGACCAAGTAAAAAATATAAGAACTTAAACAGGGTCCCTGGTCCATATTTACATTCAGGGAAATCTTTTCTGTTAGACGCATACGGTCACACCACTACTTACAAGCTTCACATATATTTCGGACAAGTATAATTTTCATTATATGATATATATTTTCTTATATAGTGTTATAACATTTACGTTCTTTATATATGTTTAACCATCTTAAAGGCTTTTCTTTACAACTTGCCTAGGCTTAAAATGTCTGTTGTCCCTTTAGCTGGTGTAAAACCATATACAGTTTGACCGCTGTTATTTCCTCTCTGAGCCTCGTCTCCATAGCTGTGCCCTTTCTCGTTTCTGTAGAACCTAAATTTTTTACCTTTGTGGTTTCCACAATTCTTGATGTCTCCCTGATTCTGGCATAAAGGGTTAATGAGACATCTGCTGCTTATGCTTCTTTGGTTCTTGGATCATTCCAAAAGTGACCACTCCTTCCTAATGGAGGATATTTCATACCTCTGCTGACATTCCGTCAGGGTCTAATCATTTACAATATGCAACCAGTTTGGGCTTTTCTTTCGAGATTTCTGAAGAGCCCTGGGTTTATGAGCACAAATATAGCCTGCTGCATGAATATTATTATATAAAGCGAATGCAGAGTTTGGGTTCATGACTACCGTAGGCCTAGTAAGCATTTTTGTGGCAGGCATTTCAGAGGGAATATGAGCTAACCAGCCTTACCTTTACCTAACCTAACCTCGGATGCCGTGCCCTAACCTGACCTGGGGGCTTCCCCCCCTCCCCTGAATCCCTCTAAATAAGTCTTGACCCATTGCTCTGCATTCTATTCAATTATCTTATTTTTAAATGTACTTGAGTGAGTAAATCAAGTCAAATGCTGATACGGGACAAAAGAACGCCATGAAATAATGAACAATGTTAACAGTAAGAAATATTTTAGTATACCATATTAAATAAATCAAAGAAAATCCATTCCAATAAAAGAAAACGATTTATGGTATAACACAAATAAGATTAGAAGTATCAAGACTATAGCCATAACGTTATAGGAAAACTGGAATATTTTTCAGGTACATTGATTTAAATAATCGTAGTGAAAAATAATAACAAAGATTTCAAAGATTGTGAATTCTTGAATAATTGTCCTAAAATAAGCACTATAATTACGATAATGCAAAAAAAAAAAAAAGTCAAAATGTACGACAACACATTTCATAGACATTAGTAGAAAATATTGTAATTTCAACCATGGCGAGATACATCGAGAAAACAAAATGGGAGGATTTCTCAAGATAATTCAATAAGCATAGATGGCGGAATGAAAGCTCAGTTTTAACAACGCCAGGGAGAAGGTTTTGTGATTGTTGCAGTTTCAGAGTAAAGGGAGTGAAAGACCTTTTATACTTGCACTTTGAATTAGGATATGGCGATGGTAATGATATTTCCTTGTTAAAACCGAATAAAGATTATTCAAATCATAATTACAATTGTTATGAAAAGGGAAAATCACTTCTTTCACAGAACCTTGAATTAAAGACAAAGATTCCATGGGAGTTCGGAGTGATGATTTCCAAACAGGTGAACAGTGCTCCAGTATAAGGAACATAAGATCTAGAGCAAGTGGCTTTCATAGCATTTCTGTGGATACAAGAATCCTTATAAGCAGTGCCTAGCTTTCTGGTACCATTAGGTGGTATGTTTTTGATCACTGCAACAAAGAAAGCTACGAGGCTAAGGCAACGTCTCGAATGCTTAAAGATTCAGAATCATCACGTAAGGTTTCCTTATGAATGGTGACTCATGAATGGGATCATAGCACGAAGTCGGCTATTCACTGAAGCTGTGGTTATTTTTCCGTAGTTTAGCTTCATGTCAACTGAAGTACACCTCTTACTGGCCAAGTAATAATATCCGTCAAGGCTGGCAGTAACATTACTAAGCATTCCCAGGGAGCGATTGAGTGCAGCAAGAGCTGTTTCACCACTATACTGAACCATCTTATTTCTTAAGCCATCATTCATGTTACCAACAGTGGTTTAAAGGTCTCGAGAACTTGCCCATGGTATACCAGACAAAAAAAAAACACTAGGCTTATCGAAAACGCCATCTGCAGTTTCTATTGTCGGATGCTTAAAACACTCTGAATAAGACACAGGCATGTGGCTTCTGATACTTAAGTTACAAAGTTTATTTATAAGATTTTCTTATTAAACAAATCAGTCAGAGCTAAATTCAGTTTCAGCAATCCTTGACCCATGTATTGTCTTAGGTGCTACTATTTATATCAAGCATAACAAGACGCAGGAATGATGGGATCCTTTGCAATGCACTAAACTTCAATAACTCAGCTTGCCAGAGTTAATTATATATAGGTTACTCGTTTTGTCACGCCGGGATTCTATTCAGTCCTACTGGTGGGATTTTAAACCTCACTCTCCTGGACAATATAGGTGAGGTTGAGTTAAGTAACGCTTAGTTCCTGGGTTGAATACTTAGAAAAATCAGTCCAGTGAAAAGTTGCAATTAGAGTTTAGGTCATTTCGTCTCAATTACTTTTCACCATCATTTCTCACCTCATGGGATTATATACCAATCTGGTGTTTGGTGAAATGATAAACCTAAAAGTTATACGATTTGTGTATTTTTTCTTCTTCATACCCTTTTACTGTTCACCTGGTCTTCATGAAAAATTCGAGCCAAGAGACCAAGAAGGCTTACTCACCTTCAAACAAATGTTGAAATACGACACTTTATTGACTAAAGTAAACAAAAAAGATAACAAGTAAAAACTCATTTACAGAAATTTCACGTCAGAGATCTAAATAACGTGTTAATAGCTTTGACCAAACTAAGGGTGTGGAACATTGTCTGTTTCTGAAACTGTTTCAAATAACATATATTTATGTGGTCACATGTCTTCTGCTATGTAGAAAAAAAACTGCGATTTTTTAATAAAATCGAGTTTGTTGAGAGGCACTAGAATATTCCATCTAGAAAGGAAACAGAAACTTCTTAATTTGAGAAAACAGGTTAGTTGTTTAATTAAATTACTAAACATTAGTTATCAAAATACGACGTTAAACAATAACGTGTTCCAAATAAAAAAAAATGTTCATGGAAGACAGATTGATAAACAGAAAATTGTCGATCATGTATGATCAGTACTTCAGATTTATCTTAGTAGATGTTACGTGTTGAATTGAAGTTTGCATTCTTTGGTGATGATTTTCATGGAAAATAAAACCTGCGATATTGAAAGTGAACTAGACATTGATTGCTCACTATCTCCATTAAGAATGAAATGAGATTCTGTTACAAAGCTTTGGACAAACTTTGAGGAATCCTGACCTTTAGGATTACAGACAGTAAGACACCAACTGCCAAGAAATTTAGAACAAAAGGTGATTAGTCTCCAGACACCTGTTCTGAGAAATTATCTTGCACAGATGAAGCTCTCTGCTTCTTAGGAGTAAATCTCCGTTTAATCTAGATAAATGTTCTGAAAAGTAGTACTATTTCTTCCTTATAATAGATTCCTTGAGCTAGAATGTTTACTCTCATCCTCTCAGGGTCAGGAATGAGGTTAGAAACATCGGTACATGAACATTTGAACATCTGAAAGCGTTATTTACGCATCGATTACGGACCAACGAGCTCTGAACGCGTCGGTCAGTGTCCCGGAGTAAAAGATGACGTTCATACGATTTCCAATGGATCTGACTGGTTGTGGGAGGGTTGAGCCGACGAAGTCCAAGCTAGTCAACTCGGGATAGTACTTGTCGCCAAGTTTGTCGACGATCACGACGCCATTCTCTTCGTACTCGCTGTAGACCGATGACGTGATTCTCATGTTCAGGATCTCAAGTTTGATGCGTTTTCCCTCGGGAGCCTGTAAACGCAAGCAGATATTACAACAAAAGCCATCAAATTGATATTCATTTATATAAAACGGATATATCGTGGAAAAATCAATGTTAACTAGGTTAAGGGATGGAAAACCACGAGCAGGACTCACCCTAATCCACCATTCGCAGGACCTCTTCGATGGGACACCATTTCCATAGTTGGGTTCTTGGGGCGCTTCCAGAGTGCCGACTGTTTGGGCCCCGTCTCTGTTGACGATCTGGAAAAAATTTATTGTGGGAATAAGGAATTAATTTCTTTGGAGGATTAGGTCCTAACTACTGCTACTACTAGTACTACTGATACTGCTGTTGTCGTGGCTAGTGCTGCTATTTCGTACCACTGCTGATACTAATGTTTGAGGTCATCATTGTAATGGCGCTGTTATCATTTTGACTAAATTACTTACTAAATTTTGTGTCTTTCGAACTCGACGAAATAGGTCTAATAAAACAGACGTATCGAAATCAAAATTTTCAAAAATAAGTAACATTAATCGTAGTTTTCAAAAATACGTCTCTTGAACAGTAGCCCTCCCTCCAATACCGAACTAGTCCAACGCTCGATCGAAAATGGGCTACAGAATTAGGGCGCAGCAAAGAGGCAGTAGGAAATCAAGTATGCTAACAGCATATGCAAAGCAAGAGAGAGAGAGAGAATTCTTACCAGGTGGCAGTCAGTAGTCTTTCTGCTGATGGTGACATTGAACCCAGCACCAGTAGCGGTGCTGTCACTTCTGAATTCGACGTCGAAGTTGAACGTTGGCAGATCCCCACGGATGATGGTGTTGGGCGAGGCAAATCCATCCCAGCTGTAAACGATAAGTATGTGCGTTAGGGTACGATGAATCAGTAAGAACATGGCTTAAAGAAAGTTCTGTAAACGATAACATAACGCTAGTGTACGATGAAGCAAAGAAACGAACAAAATGAGTTTCATCTTTGCTTTGCATTTATCTTCTTCCTCCGTCTGCAGTTATTTTTGTTATATAAGAGTGCTGAAAACCGAAGCGTCATTGATCAGGTATACCACGTGACGCCATTACACGCATTTGACCTGCAAAATCCTTTATATTATTTTCAATGTTGTGGTTTAACTAACATAGAAAATATTATCTCTGTCTCTGAATATGCTAAAGCTTGGTAGAAGAATATGTTTAACAGCTCTCCCTTATCAATATATTATTTTCTTTTTACCTGCCAAACTCTTATATAAAGATTTAACTTTTCTTTACCTGTAGGTAGATGATAATACTAAATTCTGGCTCATATTTTTCAAGAACGCTTCCTGAGAGAACTTAAAATAATTGAATGAATAAACTTCAGTCAAGTATCATTAGTTGTAATCAACATAGTACAAGTTGGAGACGAAAATTTGTCATAGAATAATCTCAATTATTATTAATTCAAATGACCCATTAATTCCTAGGAAAGAATGTTGGCTCCACGTTACGAAATTAATGCCTAACTTAGGGAAGTTATTAAAAACACAGGAAAAACGTTTTTTATATTAAACAAGTAAATTTGAAATCCGACTACCTGCAGAGAAAAAACGACTATTCTCTTCTTGATAGCTTTAAAATCGATCAAATAATCATTATTACACGATCTTGATGTGTAATCGAAATCTGAACAAAACTAGTTTGTCTGTGGATACAATCGTATATTTAGTAAATTATCAGTGCAGACCTCGTAAAAAAATACATTTTAAACCTCGCTAAGAAATTTACGAAAAGTAAGTTTAGCATTTTTTATGCTTGGTAGCGCTTTACAAACACTCTTGCATACACAACACATGCACAGATATTCATAGTTCCTTTACTTATAAAGCTCACTTACATTTTACCAAGCTTGGCCATGCGAATAGGCTGATTGAAGTCAATGAAGTCGCCGGACTTGATGTCATAGCCTTGGTTACTGAATTCGAATGTAGCGTATCCTGGTGCCCTCTGAGAAGATATTGGTCGAGATTATGAGAATTCAAAGAAATAAAACATAAATCTTGATAAAAATGTGAGATTGTTACTTTGGTTTGGTGAGGTATTAACCAAGATTGGATAGATGTTACCCTCGTACAAAATAGGGGTGCTACTATTTATGATATCTACCATCCATTTTATACATTTGACCCCTCAGGGGCTAGTGCTAAACACGGCGAGACTGTGTAGGTGAGACACTGTTTCGCCGTGTTTAGTACTAGTCCTTGGGGGATCAAATAGTTTTGTATATAGTTTGAGGAAGTAATTGCCATAGGCCTTAGTTGGGCTGTTTGGTAGATAGCATCCTAATTTTTGGTAGGTCGCCAATAGGCTATAGTCTTATTAAGAGTAGGCCTATGTTTCAGTTGTTCACAACCAGTCAGTACTTACAGGAAAGGGCGCGAATACTTACGGAGGACAGAGATAGCTTGCAGCGGGCGTTGTTTGGGTATTCCCCCCTTCCGAAGTTGGGCGAGGACCACTGGACCACGTCGTCGGTGACGAAATGAATTCTGCAAGGACTCCTGAAGGAGGAATTGCCGAATGTGCGGAAGGGCGTGGTAAAACCGACATCACTGAAGTCAGTGGGCGCGAAGGTAGGCGACAGGGTGGAAAATTCAAAAGGGAAGGTTGTGTCTGCTGGGATAGGATCGGTCAAACCAAACGTGCCGGTTCGGGGGTTGCTGCTGACGGTGCTGAAGGCGCCACCGAAGGTGGGGTTGCCACCGACAGTGCTGAAACCTCCGAAGGGCGGGCGACTGCTGGCGGTGCTGAAGGTCCCGAAGGGCGTAGGATTACTACTGGCAGTGCTGAAGGTCCCGAAGGGCGTAGGATTACTGCTGGCAGTGCTGAAGGTACCGAAGGGCGGATTGCTGCTGGCAGTGCTGAAGGTGCCGAAGGGCGTGTTGCTACTGCCGGCGGTGCTGATGGAGGGGAAAGGAGGGTTGGTGCTGCTGCTGCTGAGTGTACCGAAGGTGGGGTCGCTGAAGAAGTCAAGCTGCGAGTGGGATGGTGTGAAATTAATGTTTGGTTTTAAAATGATAGAGAGCTAATTAAGTGATGTTTATTATACTATAATATGTCTTTAAAATCACTCATTTTAGCTCACCTAGGCTGAGAACTCAAATGAGCTTTATTCATCAAGTTTTTCAACCCTTTGGAGGTTCAACCTAGATTCACTGACTTTAAATTATGATGGGTAGTCTTTAATTAGAACAAAGAGTCAGTTATAAATGACCGCGTACTGTGTTAGCGAAAGCTTACCCCCAGTTCAATCATACTACGTGCTGTGTATGCGCATAGTGTTTACTAGGCTACTAGGCCTATACTTGTGTTTTGTCACTCATGTGTATTGCACTGTTTATTTCATAACACTAGGACCCAAGAGAAACTTATTTAGTGTCATAATGTCTTAAAGGTTACCTATATATGTGGATAAGCTACTGAATGGAAAGTCACAGACTTGAAAATCAAGAGGGCTGGTCAGTTTTCCCATCCCCATTTCAGTATTTCATGATTTATGAAAACTCTTCTCTTCTCGAGGCATGTTTAAACACTTAATGAGTACAGTGCATTATAAAAAACGCTATAGTCTAACTGGACATGCCTTGCTGTTGGAACCATTGTATAAAAACGATAATTATTTTGGTCTTTCAGGGTATGGAATATTCTAAGTTCATGATACATCTACTTCGTTAAGGTTGATGAGTTTCAACGCTCGAATTCACGCTAGGAAAACGAAATATTTGTCAAATGAAAATGTTCTATTATCTAATCGAACGTATGAGAAGAGACTGATACTAACTTTACAAAATGAAAGTTCGAGATTGCTTATAAAATGGCAGGCACATTTCACTCTCTCTTCGCTTAAAGAAAAGAATAAAATAGTTCAAATTATTTAGAATAACTTTGACATTTATAGTCGGTTACGAATGCCCAACACAACGAGTTCTAAATTGTCAGGCACCAAGAGGATAAGTCTTAACGGAATTTATTCTGCGTTGTTCTTCAGAAATCATGAAGATGTACGAAGATTTGTATATAAAAATGGTTGATTTTTGCGTTATTATCATGCATGTGTGTATGTAAACAAAACTTCAGTTGATATATATATGTGTGTGTATATATATAATTGTGTATGTGTTCGCGTATACAGATATACATACATACATACATACATACATACGTATGTGTGTGTGTCTGGGAAAGTGTTTTAACAGTTTTTGTAAGCCCATTCCACAAAAACACCATTTACGACGAATTTGGACTGTCCAGTCATGACTTGTACCTGTGGGTTATGGTTAGGAAGTGCAAGCACTTCGATATTTCAGCAGTCAAAGTCAGTAACGCGAATTTCCATATGCACCTTTCTGTATCCGGCTGGAATTCTTCACGATCGATCAGTGACCGACTGTACTGTATTTTGTCAAATCACAGAAGTGTTCTCGAGGCTGTCTTTAAGAAAAAAAACAAAAAGATGCTTCGTTTACGCGATTATTTGGCTTTGTAGAAGAGTAATTTTAAAACCGTTTCGTTCGTTTAGCAGGACACGAATAAAGCAGGAACTATCTTAACATTTCCTTCAACACAAAAATCCATGTAATTTGGTCTCAGAAAGTACCCTTCCAAAAAACAGAATAATCCAGTAGATGAGGCATTCCCATTTCTCTTTCTCAAGCGCACTTTCCAGCAGCACTCCTGAAACTCGACTCGCAATGCGGTCAGTCACTAATCGAACATTAAGAATTCCACCTGGATACAGAACTGCGAGTATGAATTCCACTAGAAGTTCGCTAGTTATTTTCACTGGCTGCTGTAATGTCACGTACTGACACTTCTTAACCTTAGGTCCAGAGGTACAAAGTAGTGTTCAGGCTATCCAAATTTGCCGTAAACCTGCAAAAGGTGTTAAGGAAAACTGTTGTGAATTATGCAGTAAGGAAAACTGTTATAAATGATCTTATACGGTATATACAGTATGTATATATATATATATATATATATATATATATATATATATATATATATATATATATATATATATATATATATATATATATATATATATATATATATATAAAACTTGTGAACTCAAGCGTCGAACTCAAGTGCCTGCAACTTAGATAAGACAAAAACACTTAAAAGATAAAGTCAGTACTAACCAATTGAGGTGCAGCCGCAGCGAAAGCAACTAAAATTGCCGACACCAACCACTGAAGAAGTACCGACGCCATTTTGGCTTTCCTCTCCTCTCTCTCTTTCTCTGTCGCTTTTTCTCACTTGACCTCACTGACCGTGGTTACCTTTGAGCTTCGCTCCGGAGGACTGCAGCACCTTACGCGTCGTGCAGGACCTTATATATACGTCTCTATCTCCTTCATCTCGTCTCCGTGGCTCGAATCTCGTGCCAGGTACCGGTCATAACAAGTTTCGGTTTTGGCGGGAGAGTTGGGGGAAGGAAGAGGGTTGGTAACGACGCCTGCGGGTCGGGGGGAGGGGGTGGGGGTGAGGGAGAGGAGGAGGAAGAGGGGGGGAATGGAAGGACCACCTTCCGGACGTTACGTCGTATTAGAAGCTTCCGGAGACTACCAATGAGTCAGGCACTTCGAAAAACACCGGGATAGAGATTTGTAGTCATTCGGTGGCTTTCTCGATGTACTTTCTGAACCTCTGGCTCTACTTTCTTTTTTTGTTGATCCCTTAATTATTCCTAAGCTGTCAGAATGACAGTTTTTTTTTGTTTTATCTCGTAGTACGATGCGTTCGTTAACTTGCATGTTATTCTTGGTGGTGCTCGTGATATGTGTTCCGTGCAAGTCATACACATAACAATCTTCGTGACTCAGATTTTCGTATGATGAAAAGGCACGGTATTCGTGTCCGTAAACATGTGTGCATTCGTACTGTATTGTATATATATATATATATATATATATATATATATATATATATATATATATATATATATATATATATATATATATATATATATATATATATCATATACATGCATATATATATATACACACATACATACATAATATATATTATATATATATATATATATATATATATATATATATATATATAACTTTGTATATATATATATGGCCCTGAGCTGTAATAAAGGATGATTATTATTATTATTATTATTATTATTATTATTATATTATTATTATTATTATATATATACAGTATATATACAGTATATAATATATATATCACATACATACTATGCAAGGTGAGGGTTCATTTCATTAATTTGTCTAATTATTATGAATGCATGCTACGATTAATAATAATGACAGTGACAACAGGAAAATCGTCTAAAATTGCCAACATTTTGGAGAGATGATAACAACTGGAGTGTTCACGGCTCCTGTGGACATGAATTCAGAGTGGAAGTAGTTCTGGGGGAAAGCAGATGCAAAGAGAGATTTGAAAAGTAAGAAGAAACAAAAGATCTTAGACTAAAAGATATAAATAGGGACTTAAACGAAAATGAGTATTTTCAAGGAGTGCTAATTATAAAAGAAGGCAGAATTTGCTTCGGACGAGACATTAAAAGATGTAGAGAGTGGAGATGAACATTCGAAGAATGGAAAGTCAGACAGTGAGAGTTGATGGGATTACAAATGTGACGCTGTGATGTGGTGGGGAGGATGTGTTGACATAACTACTCATTGCATGTAAAGTGCGTCTTTGCCGAGGGAAAGGTTCCGGTCAAAGCTATTGGAGAAGAAGAATGAATGTCTCTTTATATGAGAGGGAAGGTCAGTTGAGGTGATTTAGAGAATTAACAGAAAGATTCGCACAGAGGAGAATCTGAGTTTAGACAGAGAGAGGGAAGTGTGTGGATTTAAGAGTTGATTATGAGCATTGTGGTTATAAATACTAAATACGTATGAGGTAAAAAGTGACCAGTAGATTCTAGATTGTACTTCAGCCTGAAAAGCAATAAAAGATTAAATACTTGGCTACGATGGTGAAAGTGGGTCTATTCCAACTCCAGTAAATGTATCTGAGTTCGACATTTATAAGTACGTATGAGCGGGCATGGACTGATGATACCTTTCTTCGTGGTCAGGTAATTATCGTTACCTCGCTGTAATACCCCGGACCCGACATCGAATCTCGACTGGACATCAGAATATCTTCATTTCTTTCTTCATGTTGGTCTAGGCTTAGTAGTGTCAAGGTTTCCAAAAAATGAAGAAATCGAGTGATCAACAGAGCATTGTGGCTAATAAATACTTGATACGTATCTGGTAAAAAGCGACCAGTAGATTCTAAATATATATTATGTGGCAGGTTCAAAAGTAAAAGGGATAAGCTGTAGATAACATGTATAGGCCTAGGAAAAGCTGACGATTAACTGATCGAGAAGCGATATGGAGGGTGCCAGTTGAGGATATATAGTGTGGAAGATAAATTGTTGAGAGCGACTGAAAGTTTTCATGACGAGGAGAACCGTGTACCAGAAACGTAGATGTAAAATTGACTGGTTTGTTATATATACATCTGAGTTTTCTATTTGTATTCTTATGGATTTACTGATGCAAAAAGGCAGAGCGAAAACAACTTATGTAGGCGCAGAGTTAGGAACTTAGGGGATAAGAAAACCGATCAAATGAATGGCTGATGTTTGCAGCTAGTACAGTACCAATTGTTGAGAGTATAAATAACCTACAGAAACCAGTGAAAGAGTATGAATGTGCCTACAAGAGGAGGAAGGTGAGTTTTGGGCAAGATTGAGGTTATAATGGCAAAAGGTAACCAGGGAGATGGAGCAATGAGTGTTGATACTGGCGGTTAGTGTCTTGCCATGCCACCCAGATGTCGTGGGTTTGCACCTCCCCCAGGGCGATGAAAAATCACTGGCTCTGTATCATGATCAGTCACTGCCGCCGCGTGGGGTCTGTGGTGGGAGGTTGAAATCAACATATTCTTTGGAAGGCTTGAGTTTTCAAGTCAGTGGCCCCGTGGACTTGTTCCATATGCATAGGTTTCATCTACTGAATAAATAGATAATGAGAATGGTGGAAAAATTGGAACTGGTTGATTAGTCTAGGCATCCGGGAATAAATATAATGAGTAATGGTAGGATGGGAAAGGAGATAAAGGATGGGGTATATGATGGAAGAAAGGCAACAGGGGGGTGCCATGCAAAAGAATGAGACGAATGCATACAAGGAATGCATACAAGGATTGCTTAGACAACGCTCCTTTATTGAAGTGAAGTGAGAATGTTGAATGCAAGTGGAATAAAAAGAAACGTTAATGCAATTGAGATGTACTGTTTTTGTAGCATTTACTGTACATGTGGCTCAAAAAGAATTACGAAAAAAAGTGCGACATTCAGAGATACAGAGATAAGTGGTAAAAGTATTAGTGCAGGTGTGAAGAGATGAATCAGTGTTTTTAGATGGTTTGGTCATGTGGAGAAAATGACAGATGATAGGTTACTGAAAAGCGTGTACAATTCAGAAATGTTCGGAGGAAGAATGATAGAGAGACTTGGATAATTGATGAATAAGTAAAATAGAGGGGTATTGGAAATATAAATGCCTAACATCGGGGTAATGAGATCATGATGCATAGAAGTGAATGGCGCAGAGTATGGATTGGCATTTGACGCACGGCTAATGAGCCTTCTTTGTAAGTGTATGAAGCAGCTATTGTTGTGTAAGTTTTATACACTGGGGTTCATTCATGATTCACTAGCAGGGATCATTACTATAAAGCCAGCTTGCTTTACACACACACACACACACTTTTATATATATATATATATATATATATATATATATATATATATATATATATATATATATATATATATTACAGTATATAAATTTCTGACTCACATCAGGATCGAACACAGGTCTTTCACTTGAAAGACAAGATCGCTGCCAACCAAGCCACACAAGTCTTGTTTTTCAGTTGAAAGACCTGGGTTCGATCCTGATGTGAGTCAGAAATTTATTTCTGCTCCACACGTGATTGTGTGTTGATTACTTATATATATATATATATATATATATATATATATATATATATATATATATATATATATATATATAGTGTGAAATATAAAGCAGCTGACGTAAATTAATATATATCTATGCCTAAAACATAAAAAATGGATAGATAAATGCTACAGTAAAAAAAAAAGGAAAGGTGGAGGTGTTTTGAAATTATCGAAATCAATAATTGTTCATGATTGAACGTGTGTGTATCTGTGTGTGTGTGGGGAATCCGTCTATCCAGCGGAAATGTTCTCATTCAAAAATCCTTCCTTGTTTTCATTATTGTTCTCTGTTATACCTTCAGCTGCTGACTGGCATTGCAAATCGAATTCTATTGAATTCCATGGAATTCCTGATCCCGGATGTAAACACGAATCTGTCACCGTCATCCGATTGCTCTTCTATAAGAGTTTTCCTAATTCTGATAGTCGAGTCTTCCCAGACTGTATGCTAAAATGCAGTTAATTCCACCAAATCTTGCCTTTTGTTATGTTTAATAATCGCCGTTTTCCTGCTTGCGAGCAAATCACGGAATGTTCTCCCCGGTCGCGTGATCGGCTCGTGGGAACTTGGAAGTTCAAACTTGCTTGGTGCGTTTTCTTTCTGTTTTTTTTTTTTTTTTTTTTTTTTGAGATGCTCACGTGGAGCTCGTCCCATTGGTTATATTTTCTTTATCTTATTTGCTTTGGTTTTTTTATTTAACTCAGGGGTTCCCAACCTGGGGTACATGTACCCCCAGTGGGACCTTTGTACTCTTCAGGGCGTACATCGGATCTGAGAGAATAGCCAGTACTGCGCAGTACATGACGTAATCTGCATTGAGATTGCGCAATGTCGTGTCTTTTTTTTTTTTTTTTTTATTTCTCGTTTTAGTAAGCAAAGCTTTTACTTGAATTACATCAAGAGTAGGGTGAATACCATTTGTTTTTCACTATCATGGAACTTCCCCGCGGCTGTAATCTCCACCCGTACCGGGCCTGAAAAGATTTCTTAATAACATTGTATCACAATGTCAGTGTCATTGTTTTTCTTTTTCGTCCTCAATTTTTGGGGGTACGCAGGAATCTGTAAAAATGCCCAAGGGGTACAGACGAACAAAAAGGGTGGGAATCCCTGGTCTAACTCGTTTTGTTTTTCATTTTTTTTTTTTTTTACTTCCTTCTCCATACCGGACTGGTTTCTTTATCATGGTCATTTGGTTTGTAGCAATCTACTTTTTCAACTACAACTACAACTACTACCACTGATGCTGCTGCTGCTGCTAATAATAATAATAATAATAATAATAATAATAATAATAATAATAATAATAATAATAATAAGTGTTACACTTGATTGAAAGAACAAGTGCAGAGCCCTGTTTACAAACGAGAATTCTAAAGCAGAATATTTAAATGAAAATCTAAAACATTCTTGTTTTTTTTACCAGATTATCGTATTGTTTCATTCACGCGTCTGCTTTTATACGAAAGTTTTCATTTCTCTGATTAAAGACTTGATTAATTCATTCCCGGCCTTATGGGAGGAACCAAAATCAAAGACATTCATCTTTTTGAGGCTTTTAATGTCAGGTTTGTCAGAAATTTAGGCCTTTCATTATTTTTTTAAAGAGGATGAAATGGATGAGGCGCCGTGTCCCACGAAACGCGTGGCCTTTATCATAGATGAATGGAGGATAAAGACTACTGAGAAAGAAAACGAACATTAGTCACCTTCTATAGCTTGAGAGGATGAGATCCGGATCACCCAATAAACCTGTTTTGTGGTGATTCATCGAGGATGTGTTATCATAATTGTATGACGAATTAGGACTAAGAGATTCGTGTTTTCGATTCGTCGAGGATTCCTTGTTTTATGATAAAGGTAGTCACTCTCTAGTGTCATTCTTTCCTTGAAAAGGACGCTGGGGCACATTGACTCGATGTTTGTTACAGTAAATGCGTCAACTTCGCTTCATTTGTTACCTCGTTACTGAGAGGCGTTTGTTGAGTCCCTTCAGGGCCCCTAGCTGCACCCACTTTTTTCATTTAGCCTTTTTTTTTTTTTTTATCTCCAATCCCCCCCTCTTCCTTTCTTCAATCTTACTTTTCTACCTCTCTATGTATTACTTAATGCAACCTTTTGTGTTACATGGTTATCTATTTATTTATTAATTCGTTGATTTATTTTTTCTTCTCTAATAACTGATCTATTCTGTCTGTATTTCCTACTACTTTCTGTTACTTCATTCAAGGGAACACAATATTCTTTGGAAGCTTGAATTTCAAGTTAATGTCCTCTGTGGACTTGTTCCATATGAACAAGTTTCACCTTCTGAATAATAATAATAATAATAATAATAATAATAATAATAATAATAATAATAATAATAATGGTTAAGAAATTCACAATCTCGTGAAAAACAGTTTGTGTAATAAAAATCTACAATTATTTAGTAAGCTGTATTGCTATGTAAAAGACAAAAGCAAAGACTAGAACACCTAACTGAACGGTGTTCCTCATCACCATATAATTGAGGATTTTTGTTACACAGTAATAATAATAATGATAAAATCTTTGTACATCATCTCATTTCTTTTCTGGTTCTCTTTATCTTGCTTTCCAACCATTCCAACTCCCTCTTTTCTCTGGCTTGAGCGCTGAACTACCGAAAGAGCCCCAGTGCTTGGCTTGACAGCAAAAATTTCAGAAATCAAACCTCGGTGTCACAGAGTACAACAAATTCCAGCATCTTAAATCGGCTTTAATACCATCTGCCAAATTAAACGCTTGTGAAGAGACTCTGTTCGGTGCTACTTTGACTTGTTACCTACGCGTCACCTATACTCCGAGGTGCTAGTACTATACTAAACACCTTTTGGTAAATGTAAAGCAGACTGCCCCACGAAGCTGTCGTTTATCAGTATAATTTGTCGACCACACAATATAGAAATGGTGTATATAATACTTTGATTCCCGAGAGGTTAGTACTAAACACGGCGTCCCAAGGAGCTTCCGCGCGCCATGTTTAGTACTAGCACTTTGGCTTGTTATCTAGGTGACGCGTAGACAACAAGCCAAAGTAGCACCACCCTCTGATCTCTCCCCTGCAGACTTTCAATGCTTGAGAAGGGAAGAAAGACCCCGCTGCAATTGCTTCCTTTTGCATCGGTGTCATTTATTCAAGAGACGTCATCAGCGAGTCGCCTTTGTCATGTCAGTAGCTAATGCTTCTTCGGATGCAGGTACACGTTTTGTTCACTTCTGGGAAGTCCGTTATTTTGTTATTTCTCAGGATTAGTGGCAGAATGACGGTGCTTCTGAACTACAGCAATAGTCATTCTGTCAGAATGAGCGCTGAGGTTCTTCAGGAAGTATCGTAATTACCATCCAAATTATTCGTTTTATAAATACCTCAAATACGTTTAGGCCTATGTCTTACAACTTACAGTATTCATCCAAACAATCACATTTCTCTTTCGTCATTCAAATGTCTCCTTTAAAATACCTGTTAACAAAAACAATTTTTTCAGAAAGTTTCCAAATTTAATAGAAATGAGTCACATTATCGAGAACCACAATATTTCGTATATATGTGTTCCTTGGTGCGACTTCACACGACACTATAACCGTTATACCCAGAGTATAAGGTTAAGTTCTGATGCCAGTAGAAAGGAGGGTACCGTTCTTTGTACACTGAATCTAGGTGCAGCTGAATGCTCCAGATTCAGTGAAGCTGTCTGATGCATACTAAAGGCTTGTGCCAGTTTGGATATATGTAAATATATATCTATTTATCTGTGTATCTATCTATCTATCTGTCTGTCTATATATATATATATATATATATATATATATATATATATAAATAATATGTAAATACTTTTGTGAGTGCACACGCGCAACAAATCTTAGCTGCTTGTGAGAGAGGGCGAAGTTGTTCGTAATTCTGAACCGCCTCCGCGTTGTGTGCGCCAGCAGAATAACATTAATACAATTTACTTCTTGCAGAGAATTAACAAGCTAAACGTGACCATGGAGAATTACCATGACTAAGCAAATTGCCAATGACAATGCAATCATTCATTATCATCATCATTGTCCATCATCATTATTGATATGAGACTCCCTCTACTGAAGTTTATTTTTTAGTTTTCTGTAAAAGAAAACTATTGTGCCGGCTTTGTCTGTCCGTCCGCACTTTTTCCTGTCCGCACTTTTTCTGTCCGCCCTCAGATCTTAAAAATCACTGAGGCTAGAGGGCTGCAAATTGGTATGTTGGTCATCCACCCTCCAAGCATCAAACATACCAAATTGCAGCCCTCTAGCCTCAGTAGTTTTAATTTTATTTAAGGCTAAAGTTAGCCGCGGCTCGTACAGCATTATACCGAGGCCACCGAAAGATAAATCTATTTTCAGTGGCCTTGATTATACGCTGTAGCAGCTGTACAGAAAACTCGATTGCGCCCAAGAAATTTCGGCGCATTTTTTACTTGTTTTTATACGGTGCAGATGACATTCTTCGTTAGCTGGTGTGGTACACATTCGGAAAACAATTGGAGAATTATTTTGTGCATTACCAACGGACGAAAAGGAAAGACGCTGGATACAAATCATCAGAAAACTATAGATTCCTGTGAACCTTGGAATACACTTCAGTTCAGGAATCATCTATTGAACAAAAGGAATTTTAGGAATATTCCTAAATAATTTCTGCTGTTCCTTCAGTTGTTGGAGACTTCGTTGTTATATTATGAGTTCTTCTTCTTCTTAACTAGTCTGGGTCGCTGCTTTTTAAAGAGCCGTCTCCGTGTTTATATCTTACGTCCTACCTTCGTTTGCTGATTATCTAAGCCAGGTTTGTCAGTCATTTTCAGTATTAAATAAAAGTTAACTTAAGAAAATAGCTTTAAAGAATCCCACCAAAGAATTGCCTTACGTAATCTGAACCAAGTTTTCCCAAAACATAAACAGTAAGAAAATTACCGTAACATAATCAAATACAGGTTACCGAAACAAAAATATCTTGTATCTCGATAATAAGATGGAATACTCTTTCCTTATTGTCTTATTTAGATGAGGGGATAATTGCGAATTGCCATTAGCATTACAGACTCAGTCAATTGGTATTCCGTTCGTACCTGACGCAGGACTTAGTTATTGGTTTTACGAAGGAAGGAATCGCAAATCAAGGCAGTGGATATGTAAGCGTTGTCGCTGGTATAGGAGAAAGATACCACCACACACGCACACACAGAAGAGAGAGAGAGAGAGAGAGAGAGAGAGAGAGAGAGAGAGAGAGAGAGAGAATGACAGTCGAGTAAAAGACTGACATAAAGGAAACGCTTTGGAGACTGAAACAACAGATCGTAGTGTGTTCTATGGAAATCGCTGAATTGCTCAAGAGGTAGGCACTAGACCTATAAGGTAGAAACCGTCATTAATATAGACACACCGCACTGAATGAGAAAAGGCCAGATGAATCAGAGGCGGAATTGCGAGGGATTTCCCCACATCCTTCATAACGAGAAAAGGCCATTTCACCATGCGTATACTAAATGAATAGCGATCACCTCCAGGTTAGTCAGAAACCGGTGAGATTCAATATAAACTTAATCCTAATTTCAATAGACCCACTTCATCCTAACAGGTGGAAAATCATGGATGTACAAAGAGGATGGAGAACGCAGAAATGTGTTGAAATCTCTGGACCACTTATTAGTAAACGAAGCAGGAATATTGCTGTCAGGGGGCACCTCCACCTTTGCTCACTGGTTGAGGCGAGAATGAACCAGATTGGTGTGAATTGTCCTCGAGCCCATTCTCCATTTGCTTAGCTCATAGCTCTCTCTCTCTCTCTCTCTCTCTCTCTCTCTCTCTCTCTCTATGTAAATATATACACGTGCATACTACATTATGTATAATTATATATACAAATATAACACACACATATATAGACCTATATATATAAACTCTACAAGCTAGACCCAAAGAAATGGCGCCTTCGACAAGCCTGTTATTTTCATCCAGCCCAGTGAATACAATTATACAGTGAATACATAATACGTAAATCAGCCGGTCTGACCATTCAAGGACGGTGGTTAAGACTAATGAAGCATTGAATCCTTTCGGATAGCCACTAAGTAGCAAGGTCATGGGTTCTGAATCTAAGTAGATTCAAACGCTGCTATGAGTCGTTTTAATGCGGAGAATTTATTGTTTACCATTGCTGCCTTAATGTCACCGACTCTCGGCTGCTCAAAATATTTATTTATTTATTTATTTCCAGCTTTCCATGATTCATCGTTATTTTTAATATTTAAATTTTATGTTTTGTGAACGTTTATATTTTTCCTGGCATGCATGTTACTCTCTGGAAACTTTCATAGCAAGTTTTTTACCTTTCTCGCTTGTTTCCTAAGAATGCGAGTTTACCGTCACAATAATAATAGCCTAATAATATAATGTTAATAATATTTATAACAATAATCTTGCAACATATGTATTCAACAATCGTTGTTTGGGTCAAGGAATTCGAAGAAAATAACCGTCATTCTCGATATATGGAGGCAATTCTTCATTTTTTTTTTTAATTCTTAATTCTAACACTGAATAATAATATCTGTCATCACGTATCCAGTCGACTGCATAAGTTTGTTCCTCACTGTTCTGTAGAGTTTTCAAGCACTCGGTCTAGACCTAGTCTTGTTTCTTCTTTTAGTTGGCATCGTGGATTTTGAGTAGGTTTGTGGTTCCTGGTTCCTGGTTCCTAAGCGCTCACTCTGCAAACACAGTTGCGGGCACACTACACGATTCTCATGAGGTGCGAAGCTTTATCCCTTGAATACATTTTTACACTTTTATTTTCACTTTACATTATATCAATACAATTTTTCAGTTTTATTTTTTTTCTTTACATTATATATATTATTTAACAGTTTTTCATTTAATTTAGCACCCTACCCCTTAACCTCCCAAATGATCCTTAATATTTCTGAATTTATTTACTTTTATTACTCCTCCTTTTTACGTTACTGTTACTTTAACTGGTGCCGTTGTTTTCTGGGTTGGTGACGTCCTTTATTTTCATGGCTATTCTTATGTATTCCACTAGTTTTCTGTTCAGGGCTTTCAGAGTCTCTAATGTTAAGTTTTCTATTTTTTGTAAGGTTTACACCTGAACAAATGTTCTGTGCTGTCCTCCTCTATTCTGCAGTTATCACAGACCTCATCCTTATATCTTCCCGGTAGTTAGCTTTCAGGTCCAACATATTCAGCCTGGTTTTCATCATTAAGCATGCATCCTTTGTCTCTAGTTCCTTAGATACTTATTTTCTTCAAAGTTATCTATGAATCTCAGCTTCTTCATTTCTTTCTTTTTTTCTTCCAATGTCTTTTTCGATATCTTGCGTTATTCTTCTCTTAATTTCCTGTTTCAGTTCTTTTTGCATATTTTCCCATTCCATTTATATCTATATTGTACTTTTACCTATCTTTTCTATGCCTTTTGTCCAGCACAGCCTGTAGGGGGCTCTTAACTGGTCTTCTACTATTTCTTTGATTAGTCTTTTCTTGTCTGAATTTATAATATTGTGGAACAGCATTATTTTCTTGTATTCAATTCTATAGGCAACTGGCCATATGCCGGTCTCCGCTAAAATTCCCCAGTAGGGCGTGCCCTTCGGCTGTTCATACATTCCTCGGAGGATCCTGTATTGCATTTGCTCTAGAGCGTTTGACTCGTTTTCTGTTGTTGCTCCAGGTCTCTATGTTGGCAAATAATGTTGGGACCACCACTGTTTCATAGATCTTTTTCCTTACTTCTAATGCCATATTTCCTACTTTCTTTACGTCTCCATATTTTCTTATTTCTCTCAGTAGGTACTCTACTTTTTGTTTTTCGATTTAATACTTGTTTCTTAGAACCATTTTGGGTGTACCACTCTCCTAGGTATTTATATTGCTTACACTACTAATTGGGCCGTTTTTAATTCTGTTCTTATGTGGACTGTCTGGCCCTTTGTTCTTCTATCTATTATCAGCACTGCTGACTTGCTTGGCTTAGTGTTAAATTTGAACTTTTCAGTTGCTCCAGGCTGGCAGTTGCCAATTGCCATTTCTATACCTTCTTTCCTGCTGGTGGGGAACATTATATCATCAACAAATATTAGGGACTCTATTTCTATATTCCTTATGATTGTTATGTTCTTCCTGCTGACTCTGATTCCGCTAAGGCCTTATTCTTCTTCTTCTTCTTCTTTTGGTTGCATTTGTGATTCAGAGGAGTATTTTTTGGCGACAAACAACTGTACTGTTATGTACTGCTGTTTGAATTTTCTATACAACCGGTGATATTCAAAACTATAAATTCCTCAACTGTGTGTCTGGCATTTGTATTCTGAATGCGATGTCTTGCCTAAAACAACACAGAACACTTTTAAGCTTTTTATTTATCCTTTTATGTGCAGGTAGCACCACAGATTTTAAAATCATTTGATCTGCGCAGTCATTAGCAACTATTTTTTGCCGTGAAGTTCTCACTTGTAACTGTTAAACAGCTTGAAAAATCTTTGCTTATCTTCATAGAGTTGTTAAACGTATCATGGCGAATTACTTTGTTAGGTGATAAAAGGACAATGTTAAATGACGACAGTAAGCTATGCTTTCAAATCGAACACAGGGAAAGAAATTTACTATGGAGCCACGATGACCAGATCATTCCTATAATGGGAGGCCTTGGGGGGAGCACCGTCAGTGCACCTCACGTGGTACCCTGTAGGCATTACTTAAGGTTCTTTGCAGCGTCCCTTCGGCCCCTAGTTTCAACCCTTGTCATTCCTTTTGTTGTACCTCCGTTCACATTCTGTTTTTTCCATCTCACTTTCCACCCTCTTCTAACAGTTGATTCGTAGTGCAACTGCTTTGAGGTTTTCCTTCCGTTGCACCTTTCAAACTTTTTTAGTCTCATTATTATTATTATTATTATTATTATTATTATTATTATTATTATTATTATTATTATTATTATTATTATTATTATTCAAAAGATGAACCCTATTCATATGGAACAAGCCTACCACAGGGACCAGTGACTTGAATTTCAAGCTTCCAAAGAATATTATGGTGTTTGTTCGAAAGAAGTAACCCCTACTGGAAATAGAACCACTTACTATTAATAGTCTACCTCAAACTATTGCTTTTTTTTTTTGATCGGGTTCATTTGGTCAATAAAGATGGCAGACAGGTCTTTGATTCCATGACATTCCGTTACGAACGGAAGCATCTGGAGGCATTTTTAATAGTGCTGCACCTGTTTGTGGGTATTACACTGACCTGGTGAATATCCTTTTCCTTCTGGAGCTTTCACCGTTCTCTCTCTCTCTCTCTCTCTCTCTCTCTCTCTCTCTCTCTCTCTCTCTCTCTCTCTATCTATCTCTATATATATATATATATATATACATATATATATATATATATATATATATATATATATATATATATATATATATATATATATATATATATATATATATATATATATATATATACACATAAATAAATAACGTGTCGAATATGTGCTTTAACTCATCTGTTAATTTCATTTTCTCAGTAATATGTCATTTGCTTCGCTTCTCTATCAATGTGTTAATATAAACAACCATAGAGAGTTCCCTTTGCCCTAACAGCTGGAAAAAAAAATAATAAAAACTAGCCTAGGACGAACAGGCAAAAAGTGAAAGCCACGTCTGAAGGTTAGGTCTGAATGCCACGTCTGAATGCCACGTTTGAAAGCCACGTCTGAATACCAAGTCTGAAAGCCACGTCTGAATGCCAAATCTGAAAGCCACGTCTGAAAGCCACGTTTGAAAGCCACGTCTGAATGCCAAGTCTGAATGCCACGTCTGAAAGCCACGTCTGAATGCCACGTCTGAATGACGTCTGAATGCCTGAAACGTCTGAATGCCAAATCTGAATGCCACGTCTGAAAGCCACGTCTGAATGCCAAATCTGAATGCCACGTCTGAAAGCCACGTTTGAATGCCAAATCTGAAAGCCGCGTCTGAGTGCCGCGTCTGAATGCCATATGGTAGAGAAGTCACCAAGATCGCTTCGAGTGCGCAAAGGATCTTCATATTAATATAACTATTCAAAGGACATCCTCGAGTGGTTGGAATGAGTATCCTTACACGGTTCCTTCCTTAGCTTATCCTTGGTCTATACTGAATGACGATGCCAATAGTGATGGTGGCCATATTGATAGATGAAGCGAATCCACAATAAATACTGAATGGACCTGATAATTATGAAGTTGACCATGAAAGCAATGATGATTATGATGAATAAAGCTTTTCCACAGTATATAATGAATAATGATATTAATAATAATGACACGTTGATAGATAGGAATCTATTCACATTTATAGTTTTTCTCTGTGGGTCTGAGAAAGTAAGCGTTTTGAGCAACAGGACATTATAGTTACAAGATTCGCTTTCTATTTCGAAAGTTGCGATTACCGTCATCTATTGTCACGTGACCGTTTGCCGATTATAATTGATTGACTCTCACTCTTGGTCACAATGCAAGTACATGAATTGGAAATCATCTGAAAGAAAGTATTAACCTTACAGCTTACTATCGAGAGGCCAACGTCCACTTTCTCTTTTCACCAGTACTTCAGCAGCTGTGAATGATTGATTGATCCGTGAATTTCAGGCTGTCAGGCCAAGCACTGGGGCATTTTCGCCCACTGAGAACGTAAGACAGTGAAAAAAAAAAGGGAGTTAGAGAGGCTGGACAGTAAGGCTGAAGAAAGGAAGCAGGAACGGAGGTAAAGTAAAAGGCTAAAAAGTGGGTGCGGTTGAGGGCTGAGGGAACTCTGCAAAACCCTACAGTAATGCCTACGGTGCACCACGTGAGGTGCACTGACGGCACTAAGCCCCTACGGGGAACGCCTCAGTAGCAATTTTAGCAAACGAGATCTGCAAACATGTCGGTTAATATTATCTAAATATTACCTTATATCTCTTCAGAATGTTTTCTGCTATGCGTTTCAGAGAGAATAAAAATTCTTGACAAGCAAATAATCGCTCTATAAAGGACTTGAAACAAAGCCCTGATAAACAAAGAAGAAGTATTTAATGTTTTGTGTCCTTAGTCCTGATTTTGGCAATGGAACTCATCTTGTGCATAGAAGGTATGTTGCATAGAATCAAGAACAGTGGTTCTCAACTCGTGTACTGTCATGGACCACTAGCCAATCAAAAAAAAAATGTTATGGACCATTGCTATTTTGAGTAACGATAAATAAAGCATAGAAAGTAAGCATATTTGATTGAAATATGTTTCTTACGCGTGAATGACAGCTTGATTATTGTTATTGCATTTTTTATGAAAATAATGAAAATTTTTCTCACTGCGTTTCGGTAAATTTGAAAATATATGTACCAATTTCCAGTTTATTGCCAAATATAGTGACCACTTAAAATTTCACCGTGGGCCATTAGTGGTCCACTTGTCTACAGTGTAGCGTAGGAACTGGTGGTGCACTGGTGTACTGTGAAGTCTAGGAAACTAGTATTATTTTTTGCTTTAAAAGCATTCTTGTCTCTCAGGGCCAACTCGATTTGCATCCCGAAACTAAACAGCGTTTGGCTGAGGTTGAAGGAATGAATGGTACTCTAGCAGTGATAAAATATGATTTTGATTTGCATAAAACCATACAGCCATTAGCGAAAGCTTAAGGGGGAAAGAATAATATCTGAGCAAGGTCTGATTGAACAAAAATTGACTACAACTGGAATATGAAATTTAGGCCAAACTCCAAGCGCTGGGACCTATGAGGTCATTCAGCGCTGAAAGGGGAATTGCAAGCAAAGAAGATTTTAAAGGTGTAACAGGAGGAAAACTTCGCAGTTGCGCCACGAAGCTATTGTCAGGTGAGGAAGGTAAGATGGAAGAAAGAGCATACGAACGGAGGTGCAGTAAAATGACTGAGAGGGGTTGCAGGTAGGGGCCGAAGGGACGCCGCAAAGAACCTTAAGTAATGCCTACAGTGCACCGCGTGAGATGCTCCGATGTCACTGCCCCTCTACAAGGTAAACATAAATTGAGACACACAACACCAAATATACTTTCGCTGAAAGTGATTAGCAGAGAAAGGAAAATGATATTAAGCGAGGAGCTACATTGATAGCGAATTATCATTTCTATTCTTTTTTTGGTCGAGGCGAAGATTCCGTAATCCGATACATCGTGCGAATGGAAATAAACATTATATATTAATAGATTCACGAATGACCTCGGTAACAAAGGGGTTTGGAAGTGGTAATATATTGAATTTAGAAGATCAAAATTACAAGTAAAATATTATCAACATTTTGAGTGGATTTCTTGGTAATCTTGCTTTGTTATGTTAAGAAAGGTTAAAGATTTTTTTGAAAAGTGTCAACAGTGTAAACATACAGGAAAAAAGATATAAGCAGCTCATTAAGAGAACTGCGAAGGATATTAAAATAATTATTGCCTTATCCCAAAACTGGCAATATCGCAACCACATTTTTTGTCTACAAAACAAATATGCACAGATAGCATCCATACCTAATTATAAAGACCATATTATTAATTACAGAGAAGTGTTAGGTATGAAATATGTAGTGCCACTTTGATTAATATGATTTTTATATTACACAACAATTGTAGATTCGGCCATATCTGGCATTTATCAAGCTCCTGCCCAGCTAAGTTACCAGTTAGTGTTTTTTTCCTCGCTCGCCTGATGTACGATGTTGTGTCTTCCAAGGCCCCATGTTCCTCAAATCAGGCGTATAATCGGTAAAAAAAAAATAAGGGCGCAGGGAGGATGTTCGTATAAATAAATTTTGTACATGGTCATCATGAAACATTGCGAGAGAGAGAGAGAGAGAAATTATGCTCTTGTGAAATCCAAGGTCCAAAGACATCCGCATTTAGCCAAAAGAGCGTCAGGAAAAGTTACATTAATCGATTGTTTATGTTTTGGTAATAGTTCGGGTAATGGAGTGATGTAAGTGGGAGAATTCAATATGAACGCCGTTGAGGTAGTGTAATTATTATCCGTTAGTTTGTCTTTCTTTTATTTTCGTGAATGAACACACACACATTTTATACATATGCTGCATATAATATATATTTATATATATTATATATATATATATATATATATATATATATATATATATATATATATATATATATATATATATATATATATAGTGTGTGTGTTTCATTCTTAGTTCAGCAGTTAAAGATTGAGTGTTTCAGTGCCTGTAGCCTTGTATATATGTATATACGTATACATAAACACAATTATATATATATATATATTCATATATATATACATACGCAGGTGTTGTATATTTTATTAATATTTCCTCATTACAAAATAGAATGGTTGTAATACCAGTCACAAAACAACATCAGTCACCTCAGAGCACATATCACTCAGCTCGCCAGGTGTATAAAAGCAATATATAAATATTCGAGCGGACTGACCTAAGGCAAAATTAATGGAACGTCAATTAGGCCTAAGTCGGAACCAGTCGGAGACGTCGTCTTCAAACATCCACCAAAGAAGAAGAAGAAGAAGAAGAAGATGAGGAAGAATAAGAAGGAGAAGAAGAAGAAGAGGAAGGAGAAGAGAAAGAAGAAGAGGATGAAGAAGAAGGAGATAAGGAAGAAGAAGTAGAAGAAGAGGGGATGAAGAAGAAGAAGAAGTAGAAGAGGAAGGAAAAGAAGAAGAAGAGGAAGAAGAAGAAGAAAAAGAAGAGGAAGAAGAAGGAGAGAAAGAAGAAGCAGGGGAAGAAGAAGCAGAGGAAGAAGTAGAAGAAGAAGAAGAAGCAGGGGAAGAAGTAGTAGTAGAAGAAGAAGAAGAAGAAGAAGAAGAAGAAGAAGAAGAAACAAGAGAGAATATGTGAACAGGTGTCTTATCTCACGCTAGAAACTGGAGGATGACGTTTGTATGGAAATCTTAAGAGTGGGCTTTTGCATAATTAATCCTATCCTCTCTTTTATCAAGGGCTAACATTTTTCAGTCTTTGCTCGGAATAATGCCTTTGTTTTCGCGTATTCCTATCTGTTATTCTTAAGGCTGTAGTCTACAGGATATATGTGTGTGTGTGTGTGTGTGTATTTCTCAAATTTGTTAAATACGTGGGATCTTTCCATCTCATAACTTTTCCATTTCTCAAAAGCTTCAGTTCCATTATTCCTCTCGTCTTGTTCCCAAAATATTCGAACCACCTAACATTTTAAACCATCATCTTATTTCCTGTGTTTATAAGCAGATCACATCAAATTACTCTAATTCTTCTTCATCTTATTTTTAGCTTTATGTAACGGAAAACTGTTGTGCCGGCTTTGTCTGTCCGTCCGCACTTTTTCTGTCCGCCCTCAGATCTTAAAAACTACTGAGGCTAGAGGGCTGCAAATTGGTATGTTGATCATCCACCCTCCAATCATCAAACATACCAAATTGCAAGCCTCTAGCCTCGGTAATTTTTTTATTTTTTATTTTATTTAAGGTTAAAGTTAGCCATAATTGTGCATCCGGCAACGGTATGACAGGCCACCACCGTGCCGTGATTAAAGTTTCGTGGGGCGCGGCTTAGACAGCAGTATACCGAGACCACCGAAAGATAGATCTATTTTTGGTGTCCTTGATTATACGCCTTAGCGGCTGTACAGAAAACTCGATTGCGCCGAAGAAACTTCGGCGCATTTTTTACTTGTTTTTTCAGAAACCACTCGCTTTTCGTATGCCTTACTTTCCAACCTTTCAGATCTTCTAGCTTAATGCATATCTCGAAGAATTCCATTTCCAAGTTCTATGCCTCACTCTCACGAATGAGGGAAAAAATTTATGGAGCCAATATTTTATTTGTACTTTTCCCACTTTTGCTTCCTCTGACGATTTTACTCAATTTAGGTAAAGCATCATATTTTTATCTGTTAATCCTTATCTATGAATTAAACGCCCTTGTAATTAATTATTATTAAACATTTCAGTTTAGCTCTAAATGCAGACAAAAGGTAATATATCAATGACTACGAACACAAGCGAAGGAGGTGAAAAAGGTGAAAGAATGATAATGAGAAGAATAAAAGCGTGAGAGTGAGTGAAAATGCTAATAACAGAAGGAATGAACAAATAAAAATGCTATTTCCTCTTATAATGAATTCGTGGAAATCACTGGAGTCCGAACGGTGAAATCATAGCTTAAAAACCTGGTTAAAATGCACGTCCTGAATACTGAACATGGATTATTATTAATGTTTTAATCTTTATCAAGGTTTTCTTGTCATTCAAACGAGTATTTCTTTATTTTTATTTGTTTCCTGATACCGTATTGTGTAACATGGTCTATTTTTATGTTATTTTAGGTATACTCGTATGAAGGCACCGCCTGCCGAGTGTCGTGAGAGGTGCACTGTGTGCGCGAGTGTTAAGATGTGGTGGAAAGTAAGATGGAAGAAGGTGAATATGAACGGAAGTACAGTAAATGGAGGGAAAGGGGTTGCAGCTAGGGGCCGAAGGGGCGCTGCAAAGAACCGTAAGTAATGCCTACAGTGCACCGCGTGAAATTGCAATAATTTTTTATGACGTTTCAATTAAGAAAATTGTTATGTACTGCTAAGCAAGTATCCCCTTCAAATCAACTTGCATTTAAGCAGCTTTGCTATATACATATATACATACATATATATATATATATATATATATATATATATATATGTATATATATACATATATATATATTTATACATACATACATACACCAAAATATATATATATATATATATATATATATATATATATATATATATACACGAGTATATATATATTCTGTTGTTAAATGACGACCATAGATATCCGAGACTCACACCTGCCTTTTCCGGATTGCCTGGAAATGACGTCAGTTCGTCTTCCAAAGAAGGAAAGATCAAGAAGGAATGAAAGGAATGACGTCAGCAAAGCACTGATACAAAAGCACTGGCAACTCTACATCATTTACAAATTATTTTTAGAACACAAAGAAATCCTTTGTCGGGAGTCAGCGGCAGTTTTTCCTATTTTGTTTTCCTGGTTCTAACAAAGGTGGCGTCCAAGTCGCTTCTTGGTCTTCTGCATCGGTGGAATCTTCATTGCACTTAGGCCTAACACTCTTGCCAAGGAAATGATAATATTAAAAGGACTCGTTTGTAGAAATAAATTAACCTCACTGAATTACAAAACATGATTCATCAAACTAGTGTAAACCGCCTTTGACTTGGAAACTACATGGTACTAGCAACTAATCTACTTCTTCCTCTTCTTTTCAGGGAAAATTATGAACAGATTCATTCTAAAGACAAAAGTAAATAGACTTGACTAGGAAGGCGCATAGTTAAGCCTCTCTTTCTCTCTCTCTCTCTCATTGGTAAGGCTGAAGACTACCGCGACCCTTTGGTTCGGTAACTACCAGTTTACGTACAAAATGGACGCAGTGCACCCGGGGGATGAAAGTAAAAATATAAATGAAAGACGATAAATATCATAAACATAAACATACACAAAATTATATATATATATATATATATATATATATATATATATATATATATATATATATATATATATATATATGTATGCATATAAACTGTTAAAGGATGAAGATGCCTTTCCCTGTTACTTCCTTCACGATATATATATATATATATATATATATATATATATATATATATATATATATATATATATATAGATAGTGTGTTAGTGTATATATAAGAATGTGTAAAGATCTGTTCAGCTGTAATTTTAACCTTCCCCATGAGTAACAACACAGCAACTACAAACGGCAACATAACATTTATTCTTAGGAAATCTGTAATACAATTCCCCTCACCTTATTTCAAATCCGGGAACTTTGTGTAAAATTCCTTTGCATACTTCCATTTTCTTTGCTTGAATTACATTTCATCGGGATGTGATAAGAAAACGCTTCGAATAACTTTAAATCTTTATATACATCAAACTATGTTCAAGAACTATGTAATTTTATTGTTTTAAATCTTCAGCTGAAGCTCCTTATGGACATAGTCAACAGACTTTAGACCCATGGGGTCCCCAGAGGGAAATCAGCCTACAGAGAGAGGCACAAGCAATGGAAAAAGGTGATAAAAAAATAAATATCAAGGAAAGGAAAATAAAACTGACACTTGAAATTCAGAAGACGTCAGCAGCAGAGAGCAGGTATGAATTTGCTCCTCGCCTAAATATTTGGTGAACAGATTCCACAACTGCACTAGTCATACTATTTCATATTTTAGTTGTGGCAAAGATAAAACTGTTTGTCATGTTTCGTTTTTTCATGTTTAGTAAGAGTCTAATAAGATGAACAGTATTTTTATGAATCCGTTATATTCCTGGGAAACTGAACAGCGATAAAAGAAACTATTTATGGGAGACGAGAGGGGAATACTTTGTTCAGTCTACCACGGTTCATCAGATGACGTCACATTCAGTTAATGTTCAGCAAAAAGCCTTCAGTTTTAGGTTGTCGGAAGTCTAGAATGGTAAGTTAATTCGGCTTTGAAGTAGAAATTCTATTGGATAGAAGCAAAGTTTCATTGGTATAGTACTAAGAAAAATGCAAACGGAAACCATTTCAATTTTTTAATGCATGAAGCGTTGGTAAAGACTTTTTGGTAAGACAACGTTGGTCTTACCACAATCTTACAAATGCAGGTTAAATCATACCAGAATCAGTCGTAGTCCTTGAAAAATACTGAACACAAAAATGAGGTTAATTCTCATTATAACAGTAACCAGTCGACTGGTTTCTGTTATAATACACAAAAGACATATTACAATGACCTGTTGGTGGAAATCGCACACACACATTTATACATACATACACACACACACACATATACATATATACATATATATATATATATATATATATATATATATATATATATATATATATATATATATATATATATATATATATATATATATATATATATGTATATGTAATGTGTGTAACGTGTCTGTATGTATGTATGTATATATGCTTAGTTGTGTGAAGATCATTCTTACATCATAGATTGTTTTATTAAGGTAAACACAACTAAAACAAGCATAGAAACTTGATATTTTACTTAAAACACCATACCAGCAAACGTGCTTTCAACCTCTGAATCAGCATCCTTCAGACGACGCACAGAAAGCCCTCCATTTCCATCTTTCAGAAGTCTTTCAGAAACCTCTCAGATATTTATGGATCCCTGAATAACAGTGGTAGCTCTTCCCGCCAGGTCGACTCGACCGTCACTCCGGATCGTAACTTCCAAGTCTCCACCTCTGGGGGAACACTGCCTACCTAGAAGGGAATTGGAATGTAAAATTTAGGCCAAAGTCCAAGCGCTGGATGACCTATGAGGTCATTCAGCGCTGAAATGGAAACTGAGAGTGTAATGGTTTGAAGAGTGTAATAGGAGGAAAACCCCGCAGTTACGCCATGAAACAATTGTTAGGCTAGGACGGAAAGTATAAAGTATAAGATGGAAGAGAGAGAATATGAATGGAGATTCGTTGAGAGTGGCGTCAAAGACATTCGTGTAGACTAGACTCAATGACAAAGGGGGAAACTCTTTTTGGGGGGAAATTTTAATTAACATTATGCACCAGGAGTATTACGAATTCATAATTTCAAAGACAGGAAACACATGAAGAGTGCTATGGTGTTTTAAAACAGATGCCTCCATTAAAGTCTGGTTCACATAAACCTAAATCATTTGTTTTGAACTTCGGTGCCAATTTCTCTTTACGTAATTTCGGTTAAAGACAAGAACAAAAGGATTTATTGCTAACTGAACCTTCATCTGATGCATGTAAAAATCTCTCAATCTTGCTATTGCTCACCTATTACTCGATTTACCA
>NC_089795.1:85115162-85162662 GCF_040412425.1 Macrobrachium rosenbergii
CATTTACTGGAATCACGTAAGCTGTCTCGGATAAGTTCAGTTCCCTGGCAATGTCTTGGAGAGCCGAGTCTTGAAGAGTCTGTCGACCAAAGAAATTAAGGCTTATTGTTTAGGCATATCAGCAAGAACCTATGCTGGCATAAGGGCAGCCTGATGCAGAAATAAACAGTAAAACAAAATAAAAGAATATCTACCCGTGTCCATAAGATTTAGCACTCAAACATTAAAATGATCATAAAGAAACTTTGGTATGTCATTAGATATCAGAAAAATAATTAATTTCAGATCGGCTTTTAGTCAAAGGATAATCAATATAATGTGAAATAAATTATGAAGGTTTGATATACGGTTGCAGCAAATTATGGTGAACTTTTCTAATCTACCCTCGAAAGAAAGTATGAAAGTGCTAAAAGAGAAAGGGGCGTTTGGGAGGACTAATTCAAAATACAGAAGTTACCCCAGAAATATTTGAGTAAAGTATGGGAGGCTGAAATACTCGTTTTCTTTAACGTAAACTAAAATAAATTCGATAATTAACCGTTTGCATATCTAGATCCTATTGTCGAAGAAATTATACGTAAAAAAAAAAAAAGAGATGAACATTAATATTTTACAACAGATGTTTTATAGCATTAATAAGGTTCACCATTGTTTTTATTTCAAAGAAACAACAATAATTTGCAGTAAATAAATTAAGACTAAATCGAAAATAATGACGAGACTTATGAAAAGAGGGCTCCATTTACAGAAGGGATTATTTTTTTTATTAAAAATCATAAAAAAATCATGATTATCATAGCTCAAAATATGAAGAATGTTGTACTTATCTAACAAATTTGTAAGTAAAGCGAGTTCAGGAGTAGAACAATGATTTTGATCATTGCAATGAGAGTGGATTAAAAAAAAATTACAAGTTAAAAATTCACTTTCATCCACCATTGTAAATTTATCATTTTTACCAATGAGGGTCCTCACACGATACCTCAAATACCACATATACTCTTGGGTGAATAAGTGAAATAAAATTAACCCTTGAAGATATCTTAAATCTTTGAAATCTGTTAATTCAAATTCCCTCATCTCACATCCAAATTTGAAAACAAAGGTCTCGTAGCTAAAACGATCAACAGTAGTACTAAAGTCAAAGTCAGTTACACGAAACTTCAAGACTTATAGAGTCTATGGATTTCCGTACAACGTTAGAAATTAAATAAGTTTATGACAAGCACCCATGCCCTTACAAAAAAAAAAAAAGAATAAACAACGGAACAGATTATCATTTTCAGCATAGGTCTCCAAACGTTCAGAAAGCTTTAGATAGTATGGGAGTTATGGAAACGGTGGCTCTCAACGGAGCATGAGTTACTACGCCCACATTCAGGAAATGGAGTAGTATTACCAATTTCCCATGTGCAAAAAGAACCTCCTTCTAGATAGTTTTCGGAAATAGAAAAATACGTAACTTAGAAGCTAAGTTATAAGCATTCTTCACAAAAAAAAACACCATGAGGTTAAACTTGAAACAAACCATTCTTAAAACGTAGGACTAAATTATAAGCAGATTACCTTCAGGAATGCATCCCACAAAATGAGATTCTCATTTTGTGGGATCCTCACGGAGGTGAGTGACAAGGACAATGAGGAAGAGAGCGTCTAGTGAAAGAAGAAAAAGAACCGAACCGAATATAGAGTTTAGGCCAAAGGCCAAGCACTGGGACCTATGAGGTCATTCAGCGCTGAAACGGAAATTGACAGTAAAAGGTTTGAAAGGTGTAACAGGTGGGAAACCTCGCAGTTGCACTATGAATCAATTGTTAGGAGAGGGTGGAAAGTAAGATGGAAGAAAAAGAATATGAAAGGAGGTACAGTAAAAGGAACGAAACGGGTTGCAGCTAGGGGCAGAAGGCACCCTGCAAAGAACCTTAAGTAATGCCTACAGTGCACCTCATGAGGTGCACTGACGGCACTACCGTCCTACGGAGAAGAAGAAGATTGATAGAAGCACAGACCTGGGTGAGAGGAACTACGGCAGCAGGATTCCCAGCGAAAGGCTTATGAGCGAAGGCATCGACTGTAAAGATGTTCAGCTTCATTCTCTCTTTTCCTAAGGAAAAAAAAATAATAATTTTGTATGATTTAAGTTCAAAATTACTATAAAATAAATGCAATCACTGAGACCAATAATCAGTTATGCAGGAATTTTACTAGAATGTCCAAGACATAAGTACATGCTTGCATATTTAAAACAACATTCCTATCATTTTTGCTACAAAAATGTAAAAAAAAAAAAATACATGCGGAAAAAACTGCTTAAACGATTCACTGTTTCTAGAGTCAGCTGTGGATTTTAATATTTTTTCAAACAAGAGATTGATTGACAGAAAGGAGGAGATTGTTAATACACACACACACACACACACACACACACACACACACACACATATATATATATATATATATATATATATATATATATATATATATATATATATATCACTTATCAAGTCTGAAATCACATTCATATCCAGAACTAATTTTATGAGTTGGGCATATCAACACATCTTCCAAATTAAGACAGCCTACTGAGCAAGAGCCCGTGCCGGCGCAAGTCCATCTTAATATCAAAATAACAGCTCCAGAATTGATATATAAAAACTAAATTTTTTCATATTATGACAAAATTGATGTTGAGTGTTGACGATCGCAGCACTTGAGGAAACTCTTCGGAAAGAGGAACATATGTCACACCGTCTGCGTGTAATGCTAAGATATCTCATCAATTGATATCTATTTGCAAGAAAAAATACGTTTTTTTTTTTAATTTTAACATCCCTTCAATAAGGTTACAACACGCACACAAAGAAAGGCGTACACACACACACACACACACACATATATATATATATATATATATATATATATATATATATATATATATATATATATATATATCTGCTCAAGTAATTGGGAGAAGATATCAGACAAACTGCATTATTATACTTAAAGATGCTGGACACTAAACAAAGATGTAGGTAGCCAGGAATCGTTTTAATATGGGAAATCTACAATTGTCAATCTTATTCTCGATAACAGCAACTTGTTCATTCAGTATCTGTGTCCTTGAGAGAAAGATGCAAAATAATGAATATTCCCCAAAAATTAGAATTTATCTATTCTGTATTTAAATCCTGATAACAAGAGAGCTAAAGGGTGATTCAGTAGAACCTTATCAAGAAATTATCCCTTGTGCCAGACAAATTAAAAAAAAAGTTAGTGAGAAAGGCTTGTGTTGAGATGTATAATGCCCGAAAAAAAACCCTAAGTTATTTATAGTGCCTAACGCAAACACATCCCAGAATTGTACTTACTTGGTAAGCCAGAACTTTAGTGGAATTTATGATGAACTGTTGTAGGATACACTTAGCTATTGTTGTTAAGCAAAATATGCAGCATCACGGGGCACCGAGATGATCACACAAGAGGTTTCGGGATACCTAACCTCGTTACTATAACACAGAAGAATGAATTCACTTTCTAAATAAACCGTAAAACTGAGGACGGACGATTTCAAGACGCTAAATATCTTTTTGTGAACAGTGTAAAACGTACGTGCTGACTACGGTAGATATGGCGAAGGATGTGAGTTGTATCCAAGGAGGACCTGTATCCCAAGTTCATGTCTGTTTCCAACTCGCTGCCATCAAGGTCGTTTAGTTTATTAATACTGTATTACTGCGTGAGTTATCTCAAGGGACGAGAGAAACATTCTCATAGAGAAAAATTAATTCGAAGAGAATGTTGTAAAAGTATTTTTTCTTCAATAAACATCGCATGAGTTCATTACCGAAGTCTGGCCAGTCGCCAAATTAAAGCTCTCGTTAAAATCGTCAACTTGTTCGTGCTCGAATGCTATCAGCTGTTACCAATGCGGAGTTCGGGAGCTTCATTCTCCGCCAGTCGTCGGACGGTGTGACGCTTGTTTTGGCTGTGTTTTCGAGAATTTCATTGCCCTTACACAATGGGAAAATTCAAAGGAAAAAGGGCGTTAGTGACTGGGGCTGGGGCAGGCATCGGACGAGCTCTTGCCATCAAGTTAGTCGAAATGGGCGCAGAAGTTTTTGCTTTGAGCAAGACGGCTTCCAATTTGGAGAGCTTGAAAGCAGAATGTCCTGCATTGACAACCGTTTGTGTGGATTTATCCGACTGGACTGCTACACGAGAAACTGTAAAGAAACTGACACCGATCCACTTACTTATCAATAATGCTGCAGCTGCTGTGCTGGACCCCTTCCTCACGGCATCTCCGGAAAGCTTCGACAAACTGTTTAACATCAACGTGAAGGCCATGATGAACGTGTCGCAGGTAGTAGCGGGAGATTTGATCGCGCGAGAGCAGCGTGGGTCGATTGTCAACGTCTCCTCTCAAGCCGGGCAACACGCCCTTCGGGACCACACCGTTTATTGCTCTACCAAGGGAGCTGTCGACATGATGACGAAGGTAATGGCTCTAGAATTAGCCCCGAAAGGAGTGCGTGTCAACGCCGTGTCGCCAACAGTAGTCATGACGGATATGGGACGCATAGGATGGTCAGATCCCGCGAAGGCTGGTCCCATGTTGGCCAGGATTCCCCAGGGAAGATTTGCAGAAGTGGACGACGTGGTGAATGCCATCATATATCTTCTGTCTGACGAAAGTGATATGGTGAATGGACATCTGTTGCCCGTAGATGGAGGGTTTTTAGCAGCTTAATCTTTATAAATATCAGCAACAGAATTGTTTTTACGGAAATCACTGCCGCATAACTTCCGTTGTTCCTATCCATTTTCAAAATAAACATATGTCGATTTGGTTAACTCAAAACCATGAGTCAATTAGAAAGAAATTAAATATATGTTGTGTTAATTTAGTAAATACTGCCTTTCACTGTGGTTTGTATTTTCCTCATTGAATATTTTTATTAGAATTCTGTGCCCTTAAGTGAGCAAGCAAGGTCCAGAGTGAGCAAGGAAACTCTCTCTCTCTCTCTCTCTCTCTCTCTCTCTCTCTCTCTCTCTCTCTCTCTCTCTCTCTCTCTCTCTCTAATGAGTTTGTACAGAAAAAGTTACTTATCGACCGTAATCACTATCAGCAGCTCGATCTTGACAACTGATTAATTTATTTCTGTAAACTGGCGTTGTATCTTGCTGACACCACATAATGACTTGTAGAAGAATGCATAACAGTATGCTAATTCTGACAGAGAAATAACCTCAGTGTTAAATGGATAAATCAAGTCGCTTTGTGGTTTGATGTCTTCTCTTATTTTCCAGCCTTTTTTGTGCAAATAATGTTTCTCGTGTCTTAAAGTGAACCTGGAACACCCCACTAGTTCACTTAATAAAACTGCTCCTGGGCTGAATAATCAAACAGCAGAAACATTTTCATCATTTTAGTCGCTTATGTTTCTGTTAGACGTTATTTCAAACATATCTCCAAAAGAGAAGTACATTAGATCTACAATACAATATGTTGCATTGCTTAGGCCTGCATTGCCAGGAAATTAGAATTTACTTTTATAGCAATAGCCAGCTGAGGTCCTTGGCTGCCAATCCAAAAATAGGTACTCGAAGTGAGAATCTAAATAAAATTTCAGTCAGTCTCCCATATATAAGCATACAGATTGAGATACGTAATGAGATAACCCAGTTTCCTGACAAAGTCTTACCAATGATCTAAATTAACGGAAAGAGCTAGGAGTCATTCTAACCAGAACACCTCTCTGCATACCCGAGATAATTCTCTAGACTTTGCCCGGGATCACAGTCTTTCTAGAGTCTAAAGTTCTAGATTGTGTCTGGGATAAGCTGGCCGAAGCAGTGTAGTAAATTATCATCTGTGACTGGCAGGTAGGCCCAAGCCCGCCTCCTGTTCTTGTAGAGTCGAAGTTGGTATTAAAGATTTGGATTTATGCTATTAGTGAATGCAATATAAATAAAAAAACTATTAGATACTGCATGGTTTTTTAGTCTGCAACATTTTTTACATGAATATAGGCTACATTGATGAAATGTAAAATCATTTGCATATCTTACTGGGCAGAGCAAAATAATGCCATGCAAGCCGTTTTACAACAAAAATAAAGCTGATGACTTATTAATTACATATTTTGCACCAAAAAGTGCACCAGCTCCTACAACAAATGAATCATTCTTATCTTCCCAGTCTCGACAAACTTTATTTCATTACACTGGCTCATTAATATATATATATATATATATATATATATATATTAATATATATATATATATATATATATACATATACACACACACACACATATATATATATATATATATATATATATATATATATATATATATATATATATGCACCATTCCTCGAACAACATCCATATAAAAAAACTACCGCTACATCATACATCCATGGTGCGATCCACATCTCATCTCTCTGCCTGCAAGGCCACCCTAATCTTCAACCACATCTTACTTTGTTGTGAACTCTCTCTAGTTCATGTGTCTGGCCTTCAAGGTCTTCCCAGTTCGTAGTCATGGTGTTTAGAAGGAGCGTGGGCAAAGTAACATGCTCATTATATAAATAGCAAAGTTGAACGCTAAACAAATATATTCTGCTTTTGCATTTTCACATATGACTATCAGTGTAACCAGGGTTTGATGCTAGTTCATGGAAGTAATGTTTCAGACTTAGACTATTAAAAAAATTGTTTGTTTGACTTCTCTGTTTTTACTGTCATCTGTCCATATGCGGAAGTGACAAAAAACATGTTTAGATTGCCTCACGCCATTTTCAGTGAAATTTAGACAATTCTACTGTATTACGTTATTTAGATGCTGCCACCATGCACTTAGATGATAGGAGCTTCATAATACGAAATATAGTTTACTCACCTTTCATATGGCTAGATGCTATGGACTCTTCTCAACAGATGTTTATGATTTAAGTAATGTAAACAGAAGAATACAATATATTTGTCTGATGAACTGTTTAGTACATTAAATTACTAAAAATTTCCATTTAAATTTTATACATTACCTTGGGTTTTTGTGTGAATAAGTATCTTTAAATACTCAAATAAATTTATATAAACAAAACAAACAGTTCTATGGGGCTCACATCGGTTTGTTTACAATGTAAATTCTACTTGTTTGGAAGAACGCAAAATGAAAGTTCCTCATCGGACAGTCATTTGAAGCTTCTTAGAAGTTAATTTACACGTGAGTGACAATGTCCATAAGTAAAGTTGTGAGTGACATTGAAAATTTTGCGAAAATATTGTGTAGTATTAAATAGGGCAGCCTGTAAGCTTAGGAATGTTGTACCCGCCAAATCTGCTTTGCGCTTGAACGTAGCCCATGTTACGTTAGCTTTTATTGTTAATTTAATTAAAACAATACCTTTTACAGTGCTGTTTGGTTTTGAATGAAGAGGCACAGACCTTGTTAAGTTGTCTCTGCTTTATGGTAAGCTATCATAAATCTCTGGGACGGCCTAATTTTGGTTGGATCTATGGAGGATTCATCTAATACGTATATGGTAGCTAGCTCGAACAGTCTTCACATTTATTACCGCCGTTTTAAGCATAAACTTATGTTAAGTAATTTAATTAGTTTATGGTAATAGCTCACTAGCCTACTCTAGCTAGCATACTTTGATTTGGTAATTAAAACTGGCTTTTACTTTGATTCATAGTATTGTATGACGTATACGTGAACACTATTTTTCTGACTGGTTAGTCAAGTCTATCGTTTCTGTCATATTGTATATCTGTAGCTCAACCATTACTGTTGGTACATATTGTATATTCCATTCGCCCCATGTCGAAGTTATGGGGGACAGTAGTCGGGAAACCAGGGATTAGACTGGGCTATGTTTGGGGGGCAATCAAATCAAATGTAAAGCGCTAGCCTAGTCCTGATTGGAAGGGTAGGAAATTGCCTACAGAAGTTGTAACCTGAGTTAAAAAAAAGTTTATTTTTCGGAAGACTCCAGCCACCTCCCACTTTATAATTTATATTTTTCTTAGGTAAAACACATCAAAACAAAAAATTTCTTCTCAGTACACAACCTTCTCAAATGCTTAATAGCAGAGATAAATAATTAATCAAATTACGACATATGGTATGACAATACCTGCCCCCCACCCCACTCCATAGCTAATATGGCAAAAATGTAACCAGCACACACTCCTAGGTTAAGATAAGTTGGTATTTTTAGGTTCTTTTAGTGCCCTATCATTTCCTAGCCATTTTTGCATGAAAAGCCCAAAATGGATTTTCATGCAAAAATGGCCAGCTGGCACCTTTCAAAATGGCTGGCTGGAGTCTCAAGAAAAATTACCAAAAAAAAAAAAAGTACATAATTCACGCATACCTTTTGTCACTTAAACATTTTTTGAAGCTTGGAATTAATAGCTTGGACAGTGACAGGGAAGCTTGCAACTTATCCTTCCCCGGCATAATTTAACTGACCAGGTCCTTACCTTGCTGGGGGCCAAACCTGGATCCACCACCTAAGGTGATGTAGGGCGCCTTAAAACCAATAGCGGCAGAATAAAATACGGTGTTCATCGTAACGTAATCTAACTAAGGGTGCCCACTCAGGGCACCCCCACCTCTGCCTGGCTTGATGTAGGGCACCATAAATCATTAAAGTGAAATACTGAAACTTATCTCAACCTAACCTTATGCACTTAGTCCTAACTAGCCTAATACATATCTTGAGGTTGGCAGGTGCACAGCTAAAGTTAAGTATACCTTAGTTTAACCAGACCACTGAGCTGATTAACAGCTCTCCTATGGCTGGCCCAAGAGATTAGACTTATTTTATGTGGCTAAGAACCAGCTGGTTACCTAGCAACGGAACCTACAGCTTATTGTGGAATCCGAACCACATTATACGGAGAAATGAATTTCTAACACCAGAAATTAATTCCTCTAAGTCTTCAGTGGCCAGCCAGAGAATCGAACGTGGACCTAGGAGAGTGCTAGGCGAGTACGATATCCACCCATCCATTGAAGAACTAGGTGCACAGCTAAAAGCAAAATGTTTCCTCTTGCATGATTTTCAGTCCATTTAATTGACTGTCAGCCAAGGTTTTCTAGATCAATAAAGTATGGTTTTACATTTAGTGTAATGTGAAATATATCACTTATGATCTCCATCAACACTTCTTTCATGCGTAGAAGTGATAGAGTGTTTTTCACAAAACCATTATGTTATGACACCCCTTTGCATAACTGAATTCCAGGAAGGGTGGGATATTTGGCCAAGTTAGAAGCTTATACTGGCTAAAAATTACTTAACTTTTAAATTAGAATGGAATTATAAACTCCATGAAAACAATAAAGGAAAGAAACTGGGCAATTTCACTGGAAGCTCCTAAGACTTCACGAAGAATGTCAAAGAGGTCACGGAATTGCATGAATACATCAACAAAATGGGCATAAAATTTGGACAGAACATTCATACTATTAACACCAAATTTGTAAGTTGTTAGGCTTTTCATTTGCTCTTCATACTCCATTAGGAAAAACACCAAAATGAATATCATTGGTGATGGATTTCATGTTGCCAAGATATTAAACTTGTTTAGTAACTAGCCAGGACCTGTTGGTTAGGCAATTGCTATGTAGTCTTTGGCTAAGCTAATTGCTAAGTCAACTAGGCTATGCCTAAGCCTAGCCAACAAACTTAGGCTATGGTTAAGTTAGGCTAGGCTAGGAAAATTGACCAGACAACACTTCCAATAGACTTGAATTGTTTAACTTTTCTCAGTGCCTCTTTAAGGTGATGTTTAATAAGTTTAAAGATTCTCTGTTTCCACTTAGAATTATGATTATAGCTTTTAAAGATTTCTTTGTTGCTTAGAATTATGATTATAACATTTAAAGGTTCCTTTGTAGCTTAGAATAATAAGTTTTAAGAAAAATTTTTGTTGCTAAAGACATTTTTGGCAGTTTTAGCATATTTTTGTTTACATTTAAAACTTTCATGAGAAATGTTTAAGACGTCTCTTTTTTCCCAAAAACCATTATGCTATGGCACCCACTGTGTGTCTGAAGTCTGGCAAAGATAAAAAGCTGGCCAGAGTTAAAAACTAGGCAAAACTTAACCAAGTCCTAGGAATTTAATCTAGGCTGTTCCTATTCAAATAAGTTAACAGGTTAACAGTAGTTGATTAATTGAATTGTCAAACCTCTTAGGTTTTTTTTACCTTGCAATTTATTAGTAGTTACAAGTGACTTTAGGCTAAATCTTAGTCTTACTAGTAGCCTAGTCTTTCTAATGGATTCTTCTTTACAGCCACTTTATAGCAAATCTTTGACCTTTCCTCACCCACCTTTATCAAAACAAACACCTCTCATTGCTTGCAGTGATTGTCCGTTGCTTTGCCTTGAGGCAAGTCTTCTAACTGAAGAGCATGGACTCTCTTCCTTGGTAGAACTGTCTGTGCTAATGAGGAGCTTTGTACAGTCTTGCCCATTCTGCAAACTCAGGCCCCTGGAGTTGGATGTGACTCATTCTCAAGAATCTAACTTATGCGTTGCAGCAGACCCTGGGCGAGTCTTTGGATAGATTCCTTATGGTGTAAATTTTTTTTATCTTGTTATTTTTAGTTTTGGCAAAGCATGTGGGAGAGTTGCATAGCATCTTGTGTCAAGTTCGGCATTTGGAGGACTGGTTCGTTCTCATTCTCATTTGTTCTAGAATTTGTGGCAGAAACTCAGAACCTGTTCATTTCTAATGAGAGATTGAAGAGCTTCCCTAATTCTTCCTGCTGAGAGTTAATTGGTGCTGATCAGGCTGAGATGTTTTTGTGCCAAATCAATCTTTGCGGTAATATCCAGAAAAAACCCATCACCTGAGGATGGAGTTTTGTCACCTGCTTGTTAGTTGATAGGCTCAAGATGGAGGGGCCTAAGAACTCTCTTTCTGCTTCATGAGACGATTAAGAAACAGTGCTGGTGATCTAGCAAGGGGAACAGCTATCCAGTCTGGGTTAGAGCTCATGAAGTCAGACCGCCTTCACTCCTCAGTCCATGTAAGGGATATCCACCACTAGTATTTGGATACTTTCTCCCTTAGGACCTGTGGTGGCTGCTCAAGCTCCACACAGATGTAAATGCATTCCACCTGAGGCGGACAGTGACATAAAGCTTGGATTGAAAGAACAAGTGACTGGCACCTCTTTCCCTTCTGTCATTTTTAACTCCAACAAGTCAGCAGTCAGGCAAGGTACTTGCTGGAACAGGTAAGGATGCAGGTGAGTTAAACAACAGAATTCTCTATCTTTAAGCTTCAGTTCGAAAGATGTGACTTCCTCTTCTCCCTTTTTAACTTTTTTTATTATATTTGCCTCATCATGATAATATAACTCCCTATTAACCCATAGTTCCTCTTCCATAGGGAAAGAACTGGATCTGTTTGGGTTTTCCTAGAGTAAATTTCAGACAAACTTTCTCTGGGTCCAGGCCTTGTCAGTCTGTGCATCCCCATGTCAGGTTGTATAGAAGGTTACAGGAATAATTGTTTTCCTTGCCCATTATTCTTGACTGAGAACGTGACATAGCTGGGTGGAGATGGGAATATGACAGTCAGTTCAAAGAGATGATACCCAGCATTAGTATGCTAATTCTCTTGTATACAAGGTGATGATTTATATTATGGAAATGAAAACCAAAGTGAAAGTAATTTGGATTTTCCCTGTATATACAAACTAGAGCTTTTTATCATAATCCTACTTCAAACATCTCTGCATAGTCTCTGATGTTGGAGGAAAATTGTTGGATTGCCAGCACATTAGAAGTTATATTCAAAACATGTTATCTTTTGAGATTTATCAAATGCTCAAAAGTTGGTTTTTGTGTAACTGTTGTGAGTGAACATCACTTCTAAATGTGTGTGTGGCGCAAAAACAACAAAAGACATTGCAAACATTTGTCAGGGACATTCCTGAAATTAAGAACTGGGCAGTAACTGGGAATAATGGCACTAGAATACTGTAGTGTGTATATTATGAAATGCTATGTTTTTTTTACTGAAAACTTTCATCTTTAAAAAGCTAATGTTGTTTGTTTGTTATGACACTGGATATACTTTATTGTATACTTTGAAATGATACACATCTACATGCAACTGACCTATTAATGTAGTATTTATTGTTCTTTCTTTTCTCTTTTTTAATGTCGGAACGTCATTCATAGGATTTAGCATGACAGTGGAGTAATTAATGTTTTAATTGCAGATCCAGATGGCTTCCTAGACTGTATATTATTTTAAGAAGGAGAATGGCCCTACTGAGACTACTTGAAGGTGTATGTGAATTATATGAAAACTTTCAAAACAATGATACCAATAAGACAGTTCCCAGTAGCTTGCAACCTCGAGTAAACATTAAACGTCTTACTTCTGCAGACTTGGCCAGGGCCTCAAAGAAGCCTGTAACGTGAGTTCTGATGTGCCGTACAGATCAGGTGTTGACATGGAGTAAAAATCATTGATTTAACAAGTGCCCTTCTTGGCCTATCTTTATGGAATATAGTAGCTCCAGAATTCAAACTGCCTTGTTAATACAGTACTGGTAACAAATGAATTCAACAGTCCTGTTACGGGAATAACCCATATGTATGTACTCTTCACTTGTAATAGACTCTTAACGTTGCTGTGGTTGATCCCCATTTTTAGAAGAATATTTAGGTCCTTCATGTGATTCTCTTGTCTTTTTATTGGAGTGACTGTTATCCTTTCATTTATGATTGTTTCATCCAGATTTTTCACTTCAACTTTTTTTTTTTTTCATTTTTTTCCATTTTTAAGTATGGTTGTGGGGGTCACACACCACAGCATGAATATTCATGTATACATTCAGTGATACTGACTCTGTTTTAGTATATCTCTATATTTTTGCTGACCTTGCCAGGCAGTTCAGTACTCAAGTTGTATTTTTATTGACAAACTGTAGATTGAACTTCTCCTGCTGGGAAACCCTATCCTTCACTTGCCATCTAAGTCACTTTTCCTATAACTTAGATCTTATCTCTGTAACTCACTTTAACCACTTTACTTTTACAGTAATGCCCCTGTTACAGGCAGTCCCCGGTTATCGGCAATCTGATTTTACAGCGCTTGTCTAGCGATGACGATAATGGGATTTTCGGCGCCGACATGCACTGATCTCTGCTTGTCGGTGCTGATCCCTACTTAACAGCGGTGCTGATCCCTGGTTATCAGTGCCAGTAAGCGCTGTTATCTCCGATTTTCGGTTATCACAGATTTTCGGTTATCGCCGGTTTTCAATTATCGTCACACTGTCGGGAACAGAACTCCCGCCGATAACCAGGTACTGCCTGTATTTGCTTTCCAGAAATCTGCATTCCACTGATGGGCACACATTAAGGTGCATCTCATTTTCCTGTGCATTTTATTATTGCAGTAGAGTACTATTATCCTTCTTTTCTGGTCCAGTTTGTTCATTAACCCTCTGGTGATCTGATGACACGAAACTATGTCAGTAAATTTTTTGCCGTAAGTGCTCCGATGACGCGATTTCCGCGTCGTGTAAATTATTTTCGGGGGAAATTTACCAAAAAAAAAAAAAAAGGAGTCGTCCGAAGAACACGAGGACTGTACCATTGCGTGGGCAGATCTAGGACCTACAAGAAAACATAAATAGGAAACCAATAGGTATCGCACATGCACCGCAGTCCTCCCCCAACTCAAGCAGTTCACCTCCTGTTTTGGCTGAGTTCAGCACATCTTTTAGCGCTCTCACGTTTTTTGCTTTGTCGTTATTTATCTGTGTTTGTGAAGTGCTTTTGCTTTTGTTATTGTTATAAAAATGTTTGCAAGTGATTGTTGAATGTTTTGAATAATATTTCAAGTGTTTTTCGATAAAATAAATAGTGAAGAACGATGGCCTAGGGTTTATGAGTGCGTGAATAATTTTTTATAAACCTGTTTGTGCATCTGTAAATAACTTCAGTGTGCATGTATTATATATCATTCGAGTGGCCATTCTTTGTACTTTTATTGTGCTGAACGGCAAAATGTAAAAATATCAACGTTTCTATATAAAAATCTTTAGCGAACAATTGACTTTACATAAAAAAAAAACTTTTGTCTTTGAGCTTCAATTGCTCAGTTATTTACTGGGAACACCTATTGATTTTAGGTAATGTATTATACATTGCAGTTTTCACTTTTTTCTAGCATTATTTAATTCAGAGTAATTACAAAAAATGTCAGCGTATATATACATATATGTGTTGTAAATAACTTCAATGTTCATGTATTATATATCATTCAAATGGCCATTCTTTGTACTTTATCGTACTGAACAACAAAATGTAAAAATATCAACGTTTCTATATAATAATCGTTGCCGTATATTTTCCTAGAAAAAAAAAACTGTCCGTAATCTAACGACATTTGCTCAATTTTATTCTAACAATACATATATCTTTATTTTGTGCAGTTTATAGGAAACTTATTCAACTTTCTAATGCCACCTTTATTTTTTTCTGTCTTTATTCCTTACTTAGGTACGATATGAAATGTGAGCATAAGTAGGTTGGAAAATCTGAAAATTGCACTCCTTAAAAAATTAGCATTTTTTGGTCGGTAACAGCTAATTAGCAAACACATTTATAGCAAATTGATTGCTTCCACTTGAAAGTTCAAACATTTCCACAAAATTTATGTATAAAATAAACTCCCCAAACCTAATTATTATATTTTTCATGATTGTTTAAAAAAAAATAAATACGATTTTCCTTAAAAATTTCATGTTCATCACGGTTTTTTATTATTTTTAAACCTTGCAAAGATTTTCTGATTGCTTTGGGAAAAATTCAGTCATTTGCCGACATCATAAAAGAAACCAGAAGTGTATATCAGTTATAGCTTGGGCGTATCGATTTTTACAAAGAAACTTTTCCGCGTGAGCCCACTTTTCCCTCCACTGCATAAGTCATGTGCCGGGGAGCAATATAGGAACCCCTGTAAGTGGAGAGGGCTAATTATGTTTTCATATTTGGTACAAGATTCATGCTGCCTCATCAGTGATTGATTCTCCAGCTACTTTTAAATAATTGCTTTGGACTCTGATGGGCCTGGAGGCTTTCATTTCATCATCTTGGCCATGCCATCATTTTATGTGTTCAGAGTACTGCTTCCAGTGTTGCATTATTCCTTGTCCATCTTTGATTTTTTCTTTGTTGTAAACTTTGACATCTTTTTATCCTTCCCAATTCACTTTATTTTAAAAATTTTCTAGCATCTGCTTTGTTGAGGTTTTGATGCCATTTCACCTAAATTTTCATATTTGGTTCAACCTCTTGGCCTTTCTCCTCTTCTTCCTGTATGCCTTTCTATTTTCTTCCCTGCTTTTACTCAGCAAGAACTTTTGTCATCTGCTACAGTTTGTAATTATGTTTAGTAGTATCTACCCTCAGCCTTTTCATTCTGTGATTATTGACACTGTTCCTTACAATCTTTGAAATAATTGCTTTTTAAATTTCCGTTTTTTTTTTTTACTCTTTACACTATCTCTTTATCTTCCTTTTTCCTGTAATATTAGTACAGCATAATTTTGTCTCTGTTGTATGAGGTATGCCTCAGGTGTTTTAACATTGCAACCCTCTTTCTAGTGATGTCATTAATATAAGCCGTCAAAATACAATAGATTATTATTTAACCCTTGGCTTTGCTAGATTTTCAGAGCTATTTTTTCCATCATGGTTTCTGTCTACAAAACAGTGTCCTCCCATCAAATCCTGAAACCAACTCTAAATTGTTTCATGTTGCACCTGGGAGGTTTTCCTCCTGTTCCACATGTAAAACTTTTTTACTCCCAGTTTCCCTCTCAGCACTGAATGATCTCATAGGTCGCAACAATTTGCCTTTGGCCTAAATTTTATATTCCTTTTCATTCCATGTTTCATAAAGCTGTCTACAGAATTGTCTGCAGTTTAGGGCATTAGGAACATGTAACCACAAAAATTTTAAATTTCCAATGTCTAGCTAGTGTTGTGTAAGCTGTTCATAATTATTATTCCAGTGTGTCTTTTGGAACAAATTCAGCAATTGTTCCATAAGTTATAAGAAGCCACCATGAACGCTGGAATGTGTTGGATCCCTGCCCATATGTCCATAAAATGAAAGGAAGATTCTGATCAAAGGGCCAAAATGGCATCTACAGGGACCAGGCCTAATATTGCCATTCTTGAGAGTGAATGTCTTTCATCACCAAACCCCATTATCTTTCGTATGTAAGAGACGTCATGAGGTAGTGAATGTAATAGTGAAAAAATTAAAAGTTAAACCCTTCATTAGGTAAAAGACCATTGATTTATTAGATACAGTTCATTTACTTGATCATTTTGAAAATAATCACCCATCACTAATCAGTTGTATTCTTTTCAACAGTTATGCAGCACTCAGTTTGTCTGCCCTTGACCTAGCATATAGACAGAAACTGACTTCTTATTTAGTTTCTGTGAATAAGAATTGGGATCTCTAACGTTGTTATAAAGTGCTGTAATGGTTTATACTTTTCACAAAAACATTGAAATTTTGAAAATAACTAACTGTAAAGAAGTCCCCATCCTCCCTCTGCATCATTTAACAGTAGGACATCAAGCTATGCCAAAAATGACAAGTGAAGTCACCAGGAAATTTATCGAGGGAACTCCCTATACTAGGGCTTATGTGGCAGTATTACCCATTAAGGAGGCAGGCTGAATTCTGGAATTAGTCTAATATGGGAATACAGTTGTAAAACGTTTGCAATGTAGAAATACATTTGTAGCACATTTGCAATATAGAAATGCATTTGTAACACATTTGCAACATAGAAATGCATTTGTAGCACATTTGCAATGTAGAAATGCAGTTGTAGCACATTTGCTTGTGTGCACATCATTGAAGATTGTTCAGGTTTTAACAGTTTGTGTACAATCATAAAATGTTTGTAACCTTCAAACCTTTGTTTACTCACTTTCTAAAATTCTTTAACAGTTTTAAAATTCTGTAGCCAACCTTTAATTGCATGTGTTTACCCTCAGTCCACCTCCTCTTACTAACAATATCAGTATCTGAGTGGAGTTGCCCATTCACTCAGTGGCATATTGTAATAGCATGGAATTCAACAGATATCCTACAAACTTACCATCTCAGGTTAAGATCATTTAAGAAATAGAATAAGAACTATGTAATAGCAATGTTCCTGCAGTGTACAAACCTCTTACTTTACTTGGAAAGAGTCAAAAATAGAGTTATCAGTTAAGAATGATCTCATGTTTCTGTCTTTGGTGAGTAATACTCATTAGAGGATGCCCGTACTTCAGATGTCAAAATTGTCATTAGCTGCCTTGGCTACTTACAATGCAGACTCATAGGTTAGGTTTTAGTTCCTGTGGGTGGTTCACTTTATTTATGTATGTGCTGTACTGTCCTCATTTATTGGTGAGTCAGTGTAGCAGAGAGGAGAGAAATATAGTATTGTTTACATAGTCTGTTGTGTGTTCAATATATTTTGCTTTATGTGGATGCATGACAAATTGATTAGTTTGTGTCTTGCAATGGTTGTTTGAGATTGTCATTATTTTTTTTAGATTTAGATTCTTGGTATTTACTCAGTTAATATTAATATGGTAATTTGCTTGTACCAAACTGGGCTTGAATTTTTTTTCACAGATGGTACTCTTTTAAAATCCAAAAGTAAAAGCCATTATATGTAGCTGTTGATGCAGAAGATAACAGTAGTATTTTATTTTGCATATTTTGGTTTGTCCCATATGAAAGTGCTTTTGTGGGGTGATAATAGTGGGGTGCTGCTTATAATGGGCATTATGCAGCACTGTAGGCAATATTAAAAGTTTTTACTGTATCTCACTGGCTCTAGCTGCATTGCTACTTGCTTTTTACTTTTCATCCATCCTTTTGTCCCCCCTTTCACTGAGCTGTCTAACCTTTTTAACTTTACTTTGTTCAATTTTTAATTTGTAGTCAAGAATATGACATGGTTAGCTCATTAAACTCCATAATGACATTAAAACTGATCACTTAAAGAGGAACGCCAGGCCATAAGCAACCTGCGACTCAATACTCAATTTGAGTCTATAGACAGATACCCAGTCTTGAGCCTGAAGTACAAACACATACAGGCCACCAATTTACAGTTGACAGATGTGAGAGCCCAGGCCACAGATGCCTGTTATGATAACCTGTGACAGGGATGCTCATATGAGAGCCTGTGACATGGTCAGTCAGTTTGAGAGTCATTATGGTTCTACAAAACATAGACAGCAGTTGTAGACCTCTATACAGGAGCCTGTGACTGAGCAACCTTATCTCAGGCACAGGGAAAGTTCTCCATTTCATCTTGCCAAGATACGCATTTTTATCCTACAACAAAGACAAGAAAATGGTACCATTGGACATGGAAGTTCTGTCAACATCACACTATTAACATTGAAATGGAAGAAGGTATGAGCTGGATATTTCTTCATGATAAGTAACAGTGACTTGATAGTGTAGTCTTACCAGTCAGAGCAGTTCCTGTAGTCATATTTTCCCTACCCCTTTCATAGAAGGCAGGATGACTGCCCAAAAAATATTGATCCTATGTTAGATGTGAGGACAGCGCTCTCCAAGTTCTAGCCTTAGAAGACATTGGTGCATCCAGTGATAACAGGTCTGTTGTTAGGTAATTGAAGTTGATAATCACTACTGGCTACCTCCTGTGTTGACCAAATGACCAGATGCCCTCCATGTTAACAAGTATATTCAGAGTCATGAGCATCTCAAGTCACAAGGATATAATGCATAGAATCTCTGTCAAGACTGTTTTAATCACTTCAGACTCATCATCCTAGGAAGGCTATCCTCCTTGCTCATCAGTTACGTTTTCCTTACACAAAGTAGAACTGATCAGTCATGTATGCCATACTTCATTGCAGCGTTATCTCTGTGGGTTTACAGGTGGATGTGATGGAATTAGGACAAGTAAAGAGGTATATCTAACTAGCAGTATCAGTGAACTTCATGCACTTGTAGTTTTATCAGTTACTCCTTGGGGAATTAGTATTAAACCAATTCCCTGGGATACTAACTACATGTTCATATGAGCAATAGAAATTAATTCCCACACTTTTTACATATTTTACTAGTTTTGGTAAGCATCATCTAGGATGCGTGTATCAGAGACCCTGGAAGTTTCTAGAGGATTACCATATACTGGTTCCTAGTGCCACCTTCATTCCCAGTTGGACTGTATACTGTAGTAACACTGAAGAGTTGCTTGTCCCTTCACATATGAATAACAACTTAACATTAGTGAAATAAGAGATTTGTGTATTGTACATTGAACATTAAAGTAATTTTGACATTTCCAGAGTACATACCTTATTTCTTCTTTTACTTCTTGCCAAGGCAGCTAATGACAATTGTGATATGAAGGAACACTCTCTAGTCAGGGTAAGTCACCAGACCCTAATACTCAAGTGTTCATTCTTCAGTTGATGACCATTCCTGGCTAACATTGCACTATTGTAGCCAGTATATTATAAGTAACGTAAAGGATTGTTGTCATTGGAACGTTAGATAATTGGAACGTTAGGTAATTGGAAATATTTTATATCGTGCATATGAATTGAAAATATTCATACTTTTATCAACGTCTTAGATGCTGGTAGGGCCTACAGACAAGATGCTGAATCACTGACAAGATGTAAGTGAAATGTCAGATAGATGAATGGTTATACTGTACTTCCTCTGTTAGTGTGAATGTCGCGACTGTCAAAAGCTCACGCTTCTCACCTTTGGTTTGTTTTTTAGATAGGGGTTTGCCTCAGCAGTTTTTATGAACTGCCTTTTAACCTGTCTATACTGAAAACATAGAGAACAGAGAACTTTTTGTATCAAAATTTGTCCATTGTTCATGTGGGTCTGTTTGCATGTATGTATATCTGGTGTAAACTTTTCACATTTGTATTTTGCCAAACCACTGGATCAATTTGAACTAAACAAGGCTGAGAGCATACTGAAGTTCATATTGGGGGCCTGCTCCTTTCCAAAGTGGAATAAGTAGTAGTAAAAATAGTTTGATCATTAATTTGAAAATCTTGAATCTATTATTTGGGCATTTGGGGCCTCAATAATAGTTGCAAAGGTTTACATATTCAATAATAGTTGCAAAGGTTTACATAGAATATGTAAAAAAAAAAAATGTAAAAAGTATTCTTCTCACGGATAACAAGGTCACATCCTGTTCAGTGTAAATCCAAGGTTACTCAAACCATGATTCTAGCAGTCAAGGGCAGGCCACAGCCTAGGTCAAAATTTTACATATATGTATTGTGAAAATCCTAATCAATTGCTACAAGATGAGCAAGGCGGCAGAAGTGAGTTTTGGTCGCTTATTATGGTTGTTATCAGTGGTTCAGTACTCAGTTTGTCTGCCCAGTGAGCAGCAAGGCATTGGTAAAAGTAAGAACCTTTTGGCTTCTAAACATTGAAGCTGGAAAATTTTTTTTAATTTGAAATGTTTGCTTTATTTTCACAGAGAAAATACAAGAGGTATTGATTCTTTGTTCTTATTTGAGGAGGATGGGGGCTTTCCATTCCTTGGCTTTGGTAAATACGGTGAGCCAACAGTCCAGTTTCCAACATTGACAAGGTCTTTGAGTAAGGGATTTCAAGATTCTTCCAAGAAAAATCAAAATTTTTTACCAAAAATAAATATAAATGGACACACCAAGAAAAGAGTAATCATAAAGAGTCAAAACATCTTAGATACAAGGAAATCTGTTGGCTCATCTGGTAAAACACCTCACGTGCAAAAAGAGTCTGTGTCTGTATGCACAAGTACTAGTCTCTCAAGTGCTGTGACTGGGAATTCAATGAAAACAAGCAATCAGGCTGTAGGAAATCAATTCATAGAATTAAATATGACAGAGCAGATACCAATTAAGAAAGAAATTAATGAAAAGTACTTTGATGACCATGACATTACCATAGAAACTGAAGACTTTGATTATGCATGTAGTGTAAATGACAGAATTTTAAGTCCCCCTTCTCACGAACTGCACTGTAGAGCTGGCACAAATCATGTTGAGTTTTCAGAAAATGCAGTTAATGAGAGTTGTGGTTTATCCTTGGAAAACAGGGAGAGTTTTGTGTTTCAAGAGCGTTCAGGTCAGGCCAATGGTTTAAGCAGGCCAAACAAGCTGACAGAGCTAACTACTTTGTTGCTTGAACTGAACAACAAAAATAAAAACTTTGACCAGAAATTAGGAAGGTTAAAACGAACATACGAGGCTAAAGTTTCCAAGGTCCAGCAAGAGAAGTCAGCCAATGAGAAGAAAATTCAAGAAACTTTGGAGAAGATTCAGAGGTGGCAAGACAGATTGGAAACGTGCGTAGATGCATCTTCCCCCGAGGCTGAAATTACAACAGGTAATTACTGTATTGTTTTGAATGAGTAATTTATCAGTGCTCAACTTATACTTTTCAGTAGGAATAGTATGACAGCAGTGTTAGAAACCGTAGTTAAAATATAATTACAGTATACATAATACATTGAAACATGTGAGGTAAGTTGTAATTAAACTCAGGTAATGCTAACAAACAACAAGCAGATAAACAAAAAGGGAGGTAAAAATTTGGAGGGATTTTAAAAACGGGAAATTGAATAATTTCAAAGGGTTTTTTATTAAAATCTAATAAAAACAGAACCTACTGAAATTAGGTTAGCTGAGTTGTTAGGGTTTCAAATAAAGGGGATTGTATTATTCTCAAAAATAAATGCTGCCGTTGAATTTTATACGTAACAGCTTTGCACCTGTTCATATTTTTTATTAGATTATTAATGCTAGACCATATGTCTTCTTAACTCTGTAAATTGTTGATGAACGTAGTGAGACTGGTAATTGGTCCATGATGCTCAAAAGCAGTTATCTTGTTCATATGAAGTAGAAATCATTGTTTATACAAATATTGAATATTTCTTGATGTGCTCCAGTTTTTTGGCATTTGTCGTTGTTGTGTATATGACTATGGGCTTTTTAAAGCACCTTATAATAATAATAATAATAATAATAATAATAATAATAATAATAATAATAATAATAATAATAATAATAACTCTGAGTGGATCTTGTTTGTCCTCCCATGGGTGGCAAGTAGGGGAGACATGACACAGCCACCCACCCCTTGCAAACCAGTTTGTCCACCCTGGGTGGGGGTTGGGGTAGGTTTGAGATCGGGAGGGTAGGGGAGACAGCAACGTTGGGTCCCAGTGCTTGTAGCGCACACCATCAAACCCCTAACAATAATAATAATAAATGCAAAAAGAAGTGTACACATTCAAATTGTTTCAGACAAACCCATAAAAAATAATTTGCCTTAATTTGCAGTGCTAAATTCCCCAGGAACATAATAACTGTCATGTTGAAGATGGAAGAAAAGGAGCAGGTAGAAAATCAACCATCGAGTGACAGGATGTACATTCTCATCTTTGACCCATCAATAGGTAGAAACTGCTGGCCTCATTCTTTTGCAAATCTTGTTGATTGTTATAACAGTCATGAGAGCTCTCCAGCCTCTCAAGTCTTGAGATTTTATATCTTACAATTCCATCTCCTTCAGCTCATGCCTGTTTTCCTTTCCTGCTATAATTTTTTTTTCCCCGCTTACTACACCAGTGATGTCTGTTTTTGGTTCTTTTTTTTTATCATTCTTGCTTGTCTTTTTTGCTGGATTCTTTGACAAAGTTAATTTTTTTTTTTGCTTGTTTTTTTTGAGTTGGTTTTATTCTGGTTAATTATCTGTCCTTGCCCTTTACCATTTGGTAAGTGGTTGTTTTGGATGATCTTTTTTTTGGATAAAAGCTATATGTACTTACTGTATTTATAAGTTTTTGGGTTCCATTTATACTTAAGTGTTCACTAACTTCCCAGCACTGCCCTCTGCTTGACCTGTGGCTCCAGTTCCTTACTTTCATGCTTCTCACATGTTCGGCCTGTTCTGCCTGGTGCTGCGACTGCTGCTCCTGTAATGCCTGCTTCTACTAATCCTGCCATGTGGACAGTGCCTTCCAGTGCCATTGCTGTTGGCTCAGGCCCCTCGGTCTCCTTCTCTAGATCTGGCTGATTTTGAAGGAAATATGTTGAATTCAGTGTCAAGTGTTAAACCTGAATATTGTAGGAATCTGATTGCTTCTCTGATGTCAATTTTTTAGCCCTTCACGTTTCCTCCTTCTTTATTACAGGTACCTGAAATTTTGGGCTATTAAAGTTTCCTTGCTGCTTATGATGACTGTAGCCTCAGCCGTTCTTGCAATTGGGATGCCAATGTCTTTTGTTACTTCTCATGCTTATGCGTTTGCTCCTGCTTCATTTGCTGTGAACTGTTGTGCCTCTGGTCTCCCCAGCTTAGGTTACTGAGGTCATGGTAACTCGTTCATTCCTGTTTGACCTTATGCTGTTGTCTCTGCTTTTTCAGCAGCAATGACTACATCTTCTCTGTCTGTGCCAGTGCTTGCTTTGTCAGTAACAGAAATGCTCCTGCTACTGCTGCTTTGTCTGCTGTTACTTGGATTTTAGATTCAGCTCCTTCCCTTGGTGCATATGTTTCAGTATTTGTATCTTATGCCAAAATCTTATGTTTCAATATTGGAACCTTGTACCAAAACATTCAGTGCGCACAATTTTTTGTATGCGTGCTCAAATGATGAGGTGGGTTGCTTTTGCTAGGTCCTCCCTCCCTGCTATAAATGCCTTCTTGACCAATTTTCCTTTGCCGACAACAATTGTAACTTAAGCAGTTTAATCTTTACTTAATTTTCCTCCTTCAGTTTGTGTATGCCTTGTTCAAGGTGGGCCTTCTGCTGACTGCTCTTCTGGAAATGTCTGACATCTAGTTACTGTTCTGACAAGTCTGTGATATTTCCTCCTATAGTTTAAGATATTCTTCTTCCGTCTGTCTCTCTCAGATTATCTTTGCCTGTTATTGCATTAGCAATTATGCTGGCAATGATTCATGCTCCACTGACTTATGGTATTTTGAGGGTTTCTTGGAAAGAATCCCTTCATATCAAATCTCATTCAGAATGAGTGCTGTTCCTCAAGGTTTCATTAGCATTGTAGGCATCATAGTTTAGATAATGTGACCAAATCATGTTCGTCTTTGTAAACCTTTCATCAGCTACTTCTTAAGCTTGCAGTAGAGATTCATCTAGTGTTCTTCCTCAGCATCAGGCCTTGATGCTGCAGAAAGGGAGTTTTGTGAGCTCATCTTCCCCCCTTTCTGGGTCACTTTCTTTTAGTGATTCAGATGCGTCAGAGAAGCTTTGATGTCTGTTGTAAAAGGAAGTGCACTCTCTCTCCACTAGTCTCCTTATGACCCTATACAGGAAGTCAAGAGGTTCTAGGGCTTTGCCTCACAACACTTCTGTGAATTCCAGGGCTCTGTCTACCCCTGAAAAGTGTTTTGGTTCAGCCGGGATCCCATTCATTTAGTGGAATTTTTGGGCATACAAATAAAGAAACTTGCCAGTCTGCAAGAAAGGGTAACAGATGGGTCAGTGGGGTTTTACTGTCTTTTGCCCTTGTTTCTTAAGACAACTGGTGGCTAATGCCAATTGTCAGTTTCTTCTCCTTAAACAAGTCTTTACAACATAGTCCCTTCAGGATGGAGACATTGGAGTTGGTGAGATAGGCCATCAGGAAGCAGAACTTATCTGTTTTGACAGATCTCATGGATATGTAGTTTCAATCTATCCTCAAGGAAATACATTTGATTAGTCTGGAAGGGAAAGATTTATTAGTTTCGTACTGTGTGCTTTTGCACTGCTACAGCTTCACTAGTGTTTATGGAAACTAGGCACCAGTAGCAACTTAGGAACATAAGTCTGGCATACTGGGAAAAGTTATTTAGATGATTAGTTGGTACTGTCAGAATCAGCAACACCTTTAAGATGGGAATCACATTTGTAAAGTGTCATTCCCTTGGTCTACAAATCATTTGGTTAAATCCAGTCTCACACCCTCCATGTGGTCAGTCTATCTTAGCGTAGAAACAGAAGCCTTAACAGGTTTAGTGCAACCTTGTAAGACAAAATTGCAAGATTGATGTCAGTTATTCAGAAGTTTCAGCTACTGTACTTCTGAGTCCTCTAGCCAAGCTGTGGCATTCCCTGGTAGGAAAAGTTTGTTCCACATAGATTTTCCATGTGAGGTCTCTGCAAGCACAACTGACAAGGTTCTAGTCAGCAGCAAATCAGCCAGATAGTTTCAGTATCTCTTTTGATGTCCCTTGAAAGACTTCACAAGAGGTACTTACGGATCTGTGATGATGGAAGGATCCAGCTCATCAAGGTGGGGTGTCTTTCTTTTAGATCAGCAAGAAACAAGTACGTGTTAGATTGCAACAAGGAACAGTAAAAACTTCTGGGAGTTGAAGGTAGTCTTTTTAGTTCTTCAAACTAACTTTTTCATGCAAACTCATCAATCATGAAGTTCCCAAATCCTAATCTCTATAATTATAGCTCTGTGACAGGTTTATGTGAAAGAGTGAGAATGACAATTACTACCTACTGATGGGTTGAAGTCATGCAGACATCAACACCCACTTTTTGGTAATCCACTTCTTCTGTCTTCAAGACTTCAGAAGTTACATGTGTGGGGAATTTGGCACTGGAAATTAAAATGAATTATGACATTGGTGTGTGTGGAAAATTAATTTTACAGTATTATATAAAATTGCACATGGTAGTTTTTGTCATTAATTATGCATTTTATTTTAAAGAATAAAGAGAAAGAAATAGAACAGAATTAACATCAAGAAATAGGTGATAGGGATCTAAAAAGTAACAAACTTTTCCCTGATCTTTTGTTTTGGTTAGATTAATGAAATATGTTATATGCTCTCAGGGACATCCACTATTACTAAAGACAACGATAAGGGATTGAAAAGAGGGACCTCAGCCAGGAAGGTGACAGGTAAAACTTCCAAGAAGAATTTAGTGTCTAGTCACAGTCAATCCATAAAGACAGAGAGCAGTTGCCATGACCCAGAGCCAATTGTCAGCATTGGCGGTTTTGTCAGGGATATTGCAGAATGTGATGACTCAATGTCAGTAGAAAGCATAGATGCAGAACTTGTGTGCTTGAGTGAACTGTACAGTGGAACAAGTAATAGTTTTAGTGATTTTGAGTCTTTAGGGGAAAGTTCTGAAAATGAATTGCCTAAAGCTAAGAAAATGAAAGCAAGCAAAGACAAATCTCTTGAAAATAATATAGTGGAAAAACCTACTCATTTCATGCCAGTTGTATGTTTAAATGACATATATTCCTCCAAGAAGGAAAGCATTAAGGACAAGATAAAATGCGGATCATACATAGTTGTGAAACTGTCTTCGAAAAAATCTGTCAAACATTACTGTGCTGTTGTTAGAAACAAGACTGATAGTGGTGACTATGAAGTCCAGTATTTGGAAAGGAAAAATCAGAGTGAATTCATCTTTCCTGAGAAAGAGATTGTGTACAAAATAGAAGATAGTGACATAGTTCAGTTACTTCAAGATCCTACAGTGCACATGAAAGGTCTAAGGCTTTATTATTCATTCCCTGACAGTAATCTGGATTTGATCAAGTCTTTTACATAGATGGAAAAATTCTTTTGTTTTATTTTTGTTTCTAAATAATTCTTCAACAAGGGTCATTTAATAAAATGTTTGCCTTAGGCTTTCACTGAAGAAATAGAGTTGTACGTTGAATTTTTCTTTTGTTTTTCATTTTAGGACCAAGAAGAACTTGATTTAACTACATTTTTAATGTGTTCATGCAGTAGGCAGACTTTGCAAATTTATTATTTTCTCAGGTAGATAATTAATATTTTTGTATGTATGGCTACAAAAATATTATGAACTTTCTTTTCCATGTCGTATGGCTGTTCAGAATTTTAGTGATTTGTGGGTTTTTATTTTAATAACTTTGGAGCATACTTTTGGAACTTTTTTGTGCAACCACAAAAACTTCTAAGTGGAGACAGTTGTTTCCAACTGTGAAGATGAGTTTTGGGAAAGAACTTTATTGTCTTGTAATGACAATGGTGCTTTAATGGTAAATTTTTATATCCTATGAAGTTGACTTGAGTTGAGTGTCACATGTCTTAGAATAGGATTGATCTTTTTGGGTTATGAATTTTTCTATTTACTGCAAGCTATATTTACACCCAGCTACAAACTTTGACTCAGTTGTCTAGGTAAACTACTTAAAATTAATGATAATAAAAATGATAGTACAGTAAACCCCCTGTATTCGCGGGGGATGTGTACCGCACACCCCCCTCCCCCCGCAAATAGCTAAAATCCACGAATACTTAAAACCCCTCTAAAAGCACTTAGAACTGCCTATTTTGATACAGTAGTTTAAACACTCAAAAAAGCCTCTAAAAATGCTTATACCTGAGTATTTTAATAGTTTTATCACAAGAAGTGCATTCAGTCATGAAAATGATATGAAAATACAGTAATTAGTGAATATTTCTCAGTGAAAAATACTGTGAATGGGCAAATTTTCCATGAATAATGTATATATACATTCCACACAGAAATCCGCAAATAGGTGAGTCAGCGAATAGTGAGACCGCAAATATGGGGGTTTTACTCTAATGATGTCAAAAAGTTGGATATGTACAGGTGTAAACTGGATTCCAAGCACAGTTTGCAGGAAAGTTAGGAAGAATAATTACAACTGTAAGTCTAGAAGAATACCTGCATTGGGGGAAAAAACCCCTCTTGCTTCAATTTGCCAATCTTTTCATTTCAACCAAGTCTTTCAATACAAGGTTGTTGTAAGCAGGGGCTGATGAGGCAAATGAAACATACTCCTGCTTCCTCTCCCCCTAACAAGATCTCATCAGTTATTTGTGTCCTGGTTTCTGAGAGAAATGTATGTGCTGTTACTTATTTGCTTAACAAGCACATTTTGCCCATCCCACCTTAGAGCTGATTACTGTCGCAATTTGGGTTTTATGTCTTCATTTTGTTTGAACGTTGATCACAGTCAGTTTTTTTTTCTTGATTATTTTCACTGGTTGGATGCCTTGGCTTGTGTTGGCTGTTCATGTTCCTCTACTGTAGGTGTTGTTGAACCCAAATTTTTGACCTGTTTATGAGGTTTCGTCATCAATTTATTGTATAATTGTTAGCAAGTATCAGGAGTTACTGTGTCACAGCAATTTTCAGGTTTGCAGGCCTTTTTCGGTACTGCTCCTGGCAACTGGAAGAACCTTGCAAGTCTTCTCTTCACTATTGTACTTAGCTACTGGAAGCTCAGGGTATCCTCCGACTTTAGTATGTTTATTTTCTTTAACTGCAAGTATGCCTAGGTAGGCTGTATACTGTACTGTATTTTTAATGTGATATGGTTTATACATGGTGTGTATTTTGTCATTGTGTTCTACCTAATGTGTTTTCAGTTTTGGGGGAAATATAGGCCATTCTTCACCAAGACACTGTTTTGTTTGTGTAATAAAACATTTGATTTGCTAAGATCTTAGGTATTTTGAGCGTTGGAGTCATTACTTATTTCATCCTTCTCATAACCTGGCTGATATTTGTTTCCTTTTGGGTCAAAATTTTCTTTGTATCCTCTTTTATTACAGTGATTATTTGGCATGATATGCATTTTTATTGTATTCAGAGTTTCCTGTACTCTTTGTATAGATCGTGATAAAAATCAAATAATGATACTGTAGTAATGTAATCTAATGGTCAAAGATCCAGATTACAAGAGGCACTGAAAGTGCCACCTCTCTTCACAGGCCCAGAATAGATAACTTAGCAGAAAATACAGTCACCAAACATGTAAACAATCCTTAGTACTATTATTCAACACTCAAATAATGTTCTACATCTATATGAGTCTATTTTTGTCAAGCTATCGAATGTTTATTCAGTACTATGGTAAAACATCATTTGACGCTTGAATGCATGTTCAACAGTTATGCATTGCGGCACATCCAGAATGGTTAGAGAAACAGATTCAACATTTTGCTGAAGAAGCAGTCAGCATTATAAACAATTATGCTGTTTTCTCAGATAATTGAAAAATGCATATCTGGTACTTTTCCTTAAAAGTGGTTGTAGTTCCAGACATTGTGTGACCACCTGGATTAAAGAAATAAAGCTTTGCAAACAGATAATTGAAAAATGCATATCTGGTACTTTTCCATAAAAGTGGTTTGTAGCTCCAGACATTGTCTGATCATCTGGATTAAAGAAAGAAACCTTTGCAAAGTGGTTTATAATCATCTATATTGTTAAAAAAATAAAGATCTTTGAAACATTGGTTTTTATTGATCTAGATTGGAAAATTGAAGCTTTGTGAAACATTTGCTTGTATGGATGGAATTAAATTGTTTAAAAAAGTTTGGAGATTTCGTCATTCTCTTCATATGGCAGCAGATTAATTTGCAAGAGAAATGCATAAATGTGACTCATTATCTAGGTTTATAAGTAAAGTTGTCAAAGTTTGTGTTTGTTTATTGTCTATATGAATATGAAAGCAAAATTAAGTACAAATGAAGATATTTAATGATATACATGATTTCTGGGATTGTCAGAGAAGTAAGCAGTGTAAAGAATTTGACATTTTATGTAGTGTTATTTTATTAATTGACCAGCCCTATGTGAGTTAAGAGTTTCAACTCTGTTGTGTGGTTGAACTTAATGATGGGAGTTTCAACTCTGTTGTGTGGTTGAACTTAATGATAGTTTCTTAAATATCTTTGTGTAGGTTGGGTTTTTAATTATAATGCTATTGTAGGTACAGTAAGGATTGATTTTGTGTGGAGAGTTTATTAATGTGTAGGAAGATATTGGTACAAGAATTGTGGTTGTAAGATGTACATTGTATGTGTAATTGCAGAGGTTATTTCATATCAATAATAAAAGCTCTGCATGATAATTGAATCAAGTCAAATACTGTATCTGTAGGATTAATTGGTTTACAGATCCTCAGTGTTTTTAAAAACTGTTGTTTTACAAAAATGTGTTTAGTGTGTGCATGGCAAAGTAGATTGCCATTACTGTAGCATGGGTTCTATAATTGGAAATACAAGCCAACACCCATTTCAAATCTCTTAACCAGTTTGAAGTCTTGTTTAGTGCAAGTTCTTTTGAAGTTTAGTCACTGAGTTTCTTAAAGTAGTTTTACTGCTTTAAGAAGGGTGTACAGTACTGTTATTAATTTTGAAATCGTATATGGGTTGAGAGTAGGACTTACTCCATCACTCAGGGTTACCCTAGTGCTGAGACATGTTATTAGATATCCGGGGAACCCATGTGAAAGATGTAAAGGTCACATCAACAGGGCTAGAACTCTAGGGAGTCAAGGTGGGTTTATGGGCCATGAAATGCCACTTGCCTGCCAGGACCATCACCTTGATGTCAGACACATCAATATCAAAAGCAGATCTTAGGAATCAGGAGCACTAATTTGAAAAAAATCTGAAAGGTGACTGACAATCCTTTACTTCTACGATACTAAGGACCCCATAGGGGGTTATTGCCATTAGTGCACCTCATGTGGTACACTGTAGGCATTACTTAGTGTTCTTTGCACCTTCCCATTGGTCATAAGCTGGAACTTTTTTCACTCCTTTTATTGTACCTCTGTTCATATTCTTTTTCTGTCGTCTTACTTTCCACCCTCTCCTAACAATTGATTCATAGTGCAACTGTGAGATGTTCCTCCTGTTACCCCTTTCACACCTTTTCATTGTCTATCCGCTTCAGCGCTGAATGACCTCATAGGTCCCAGTGCTTGGCCTTTGGCCTAAATCCTTTATTCTGTTCTATTCTACAATGCTGAGGAAAGCATCTCTCCAGACTGGTCCTGATGAAATTTTGGTGTTAGCATATCTTCAGACAGTATCATTCTAGCATCCAGGTGCTTAATGCCATCTGCCAAGCCAAGTGAACCATTAGCTGTAATTGGTGTTGTCAGAGAAATGTCCCTGAGACTCTCTTTCTATTATTTCAGAAGTTCACAGTGTTGTCAGTCAAAGGCTACAAGTCGTCGCATTCAAGGACACTCAAAAGGAAGGGTCTGAACGTATAGACTCACCTGATTTGATATTAATGAATTCCTTGGATTATATTATGACTGTAAGGGTGGGGTTTAATAGTAGTCTTGGAGAGCCTTATCAGGGGATTTTGCAAGATGCTCGACTAGGTGTGTACAGTATTGCATTATACTCTTTAATTTATCCCTTGTTTCTGTTTTGGCAAAAAGGCCATGGAACTCTATGTCTTCTGGTATATATGACCTATACAGGAGGATAGTTGTCATTGAGATTGTTTTGCTGTCACCTTTGTCTAATAATATCAAGACCCAGAAAGGAAGAGGATGTTATGAATTGGCATGTTTACTACCAGCATTAACAGACTTTACTGAAGAGAAAAAAGACAATAATATTCTTTGTATGTAAAAAGCACAAGTTCTGTCCATCTCAATGATGATACTGTGCCATCCACAGTGCTCAGTGCTCTTTGTATCCAAAAATGTTCTTTATGAAATGTGAAAAAAATTTATTGTGAACGAGTGGGGGATCCAGAGATTGTGGATCAGTCTCGTTAACAGGAATATGCGTCACACAAATATGCACAGAGTCAGAGGATGTGTGTTTTGTTTTGAAAAGACGTTGTCATTTGCTCAAGTATTAATGTAAGTTGCTGGAGGAGGTGTTAACATAGTTTTGCAGTGTTTTACCTCAGGGATGTTATCTATCGCTTGTAGATGTTTTCATTACAGCTAGTGATTGTAGGCAGGAAGACACAGTGAAATCCTTCATCTCTTTCTGCACAAAGTAGAGGGCAGATTAATGTCAGAACCAAGTCTGTATTCAACAGACGTTGTAATTCAGTGGGAAAACTGAGCAGTGCATTGCAAATGGATCTAGCTTTTTTAGCGGACTAATGGTGGCTGGACGCATCCAAGGATTAGAATAATTCTGGCAATACTGTACTATAATGCAAACGAATTTTTGGAGGCTCTGTTCTAACTCCAGATCTCCCAAGAGGTGAGGTAAGTTGGTAAACTACTAGAATTGTCTCTTTACCAACTAGTGAATTGGAATAAGTAAAAAAGAGCTTTGTTTTGTACTGATGTCTGCAAAGTTCAGAATCATGTATTGGTTTTATAGATAAAGGCCTCGTTTTGTGTAGAGGTATATTTCTCCCATCCCCATCCCAATTAGCTTTCACTTCTATTTAGTGGTGCCTACCCAGTTATAAAATTTTTAAAATGATTTAACTGTAGCCTGGTTAAACTACTTAATAAAGAGAGGAAAGACCTTAATTCGCCTTACTTAATTTGGGTAGGAGTTTGGCAGCCAGTTTGCCACATCATCTTAGCCTCAAGTCACATGAGAAATAAGAGGTTCATAGTCACTGAGTACAAAATTTGCTGTAAATTTTGTATTTTTAGAGGTGGCAGCATTGTTCACTGCTACCTTTTTTTTTGTTTCATGTATAATGATAGCTGTAGTCACCCCATATCATAACTACAAAACTCAGAACTGACAAGTACAAGAAATTCTCAATTATATGTTGAGATAAAAAAAAAAAGCAGAACACTTGTATTGTATACTGTACTTATGAAATTTTAAAATGCTTTGAGGATGTAAATTATGACTTGATGCAATATAAATGTCAAAGTTCAGTCTAGTACTGCAAAATGGTTTTCAGTAATAATATGCTTATGCCCCATGACTTTTGTAGTTTAAAGTGTTTTGTATTTGTTAGTCTGCGTATATACAGCATTTTCAAAATAACTGAGTGTTACTGGACAAGTGTGTTGTTAAAAATGCTGCCAAGTATTTCATAACTACATAGCTGAATTCCCTGATTTGTCTTCCTGAAGACAAATATGATGTGTTTCTTATTTTGTGTCATGAAACAATCATATTTCATCAGGTCTGTCATTTGAAATCCCAGTGAGACTGTCTTGAACATATTAATGATAATAGGAGAAATGGTAATGATGTCTTTGCTCACTTTTAGTGCCTGTTCTGGCTCACAGAAGTACATGGTCTCCATGTTAAATGAGTTTCAAAAATCAGTGTCCTAAACACCTTCATGATCATGATCACCTCCAATGCTGCGTGACATAATGGGCCTCTGTGAAATTCCACCATTCATGCCTTTATTGTGCTCTATCTTCCACAAATCACTCATCTCACAGTTCTCATCCAGGTCCTTAGGAGAAACTGGCTGAAACTATCATGTACTAGCCTCTAGGAGTTGTGCAAAGGACATGGCCAAGCCATTTCCATAATCCCTTCGAGCATTGCTTCATCTACTTATGGAACGTCTGTAATTTCCATTATGGGAAATACCCTCTACACCAATAACTATTATTTTGAGGAGTGCTGTTAAGAGAGCCTGCGTGTAAAAGATTTAGCCTAGCTGACAAGTTAGAAGGCAAGAGGATTTGCAAAAGTGAAGGCAATTGCAAAGTGTTATGGCTCAATGGTCTGGCTACACTAACTGGTATTGATATGCATCATTGGCAGTGCAGAAAGGAAGCGTTTTCTCTTTTGTATATCTGTTTCTGGTAGTGCCAGTATCTTGTAGAATAACAGTTTCTTTTCAAACTTTGCTTCCCCATGTTCAACTTGGATTTTCCCTGAAGCTGGTACATTGAAGTGCCAAAAATGCCTTGCAGCATATCTAAATATTTATGTGCTTACCTCATTATTTCATATACTCAGTACTGTAATTCTCTGTTTAAAGTTGGGTTTATTATTACATTTACTGTAATTGTTTTGTTATGCAATCATATATATTTTTTTATTTGACAGCATAAAATATTATACAATAGATAAAGCATTGGATGTTTACCTCAAGTTAGTTTTCTATGAGAGATTGTATTTCATTTTACTCAATATGTACAGTACTGTACTTTATTGTATAATTTTGCTCACTAATGAATTAGGTAGTCTTAAGTGAATGGTTTGAAATGCAAAGAGAAGCTGCCCGGGTTTATGTTGAAGTGCAAGTTGGTTATGTACACTTATGTGGTTTATGTTTTTTAGAAGTTAGAGCTTTTGGTTCTACGCTTACTCTATAATTTTAGCTGAATGGGATGCTACATCATGTCTTGTCATTTTTTATTGTTGTAATTTAATTTCTGGTGATTGGGGAACATACCCTTTATTCTTAAGCAATCACAAAAGTTTATTTTTATTAAAGATCTCTTGATGGCTGGTAGTTATACATGCGTTTGATTTAACTAAATTTGATATGGTTTTATATATGGTGAAGAGATACTAGTGTAAAATACTGTAGTGATTTTTAGATGTACAGTAATTTTGGTGTAGTTCACATAGCTCTTGTCTCAGTGTTTAAGTCTGCAAATACCCCGGTATGTTTTTGCAATATAGTACTGCCATATAATGTCACCTCATTTTTTTAACTATTGGTTTATGTTGCTGTAGTTGTACTGTGTATGATTCCAGCCCTGGTTTGGTTTCATCGTCATTGTTTTGCTCCTAGTTTAGTGAGGTTAGTGAACAGATAAAATTGATTATATAGTTGTTTACTGTGTTATATTATGTGACATTTTATTATTTTTTTAAGTAATGCTATGAGAGAGTGCAATTTACTGTTAGCTTTCATCATGAGTTCCAGATAAGAGGCAACGTCATACTTGTACAAAAATATCAAGAAAGATGTCAGTCAGATTTATCTTTTATCACTACTTTTCATAAAGTGTTTTAATGGTTTTGTATGAAATGTACTGTGCAGTCTTGTTTTTTTGGCTTATAAATGCATCAGCAATAAAACTTATTTTCTTCAACAATGATATTAAGCCCTTAAGAATAGCTTCTATGATAGAATATTGTAGAGTGATTATTTAAACATTCTATTGTTTCTTTGAATGGGAGCAATTCTTAGCTGCTTGTAATTGGCCTTACCAAAGTTCCATTCAAAAGTATCTTATTTTTCGGTGATTAGAAAGCGACTTTAGGTGATTAGAAGCCTTGTTATAATGTTGAGTATATAATTAGTAAACCAACATTTTCTAAAAGTACCATAGCTATGGTATTTAAAGGAATGGGAAGTTGATTCACTTTTCCTGTTTAATAACGCTGAAATTGTTGAAACTGTTGGAACAAAGTAGTGTCTTCTCCATTTTCATCGAGAAAGGCTAGACAAAAATTGAAAAACAATACTGTAGTTTTATCATTGCTGGAATTCATAAAAGAAACTTGGGGAAAGAGCATGAAGCTGTTGTTATGCAGCAAATTGCTAAGTATCTTTGGGAAAGGATGACTTTCAACCATGGAGAAAAGACATAACTCTAGAAAACTTAGGGAACATAGACCTTGCCAGATACATGTCAGTGCTATTTCAAGATGTTCAAAAGTTACTTTATCAACATGTTTAGATAAAAATTTTAAAAATCCTACAATACTAAAGCAGTCCTGTAAATTCCTAAAGCTATGGAAATAGAATAAATTTTCATGGAGGTACTAAACTTAAAGTGTGTGTTTGTGAAGGTATGGGTAACAAACACCTTATGAAGGCCATTGTATATGTTACACGTTAGACATACCACAAATGCATGATTAGCTTGAGGCAGCAGTATGAGTATATCTAGAATTTGTATTTGTAATTTATTTTTTTTCTTTAATTTTACCCATATTCATCATACATAGCAGTTCCTGACACCCTGATAAATTAAAATTATATACATAGAAGTGAAAAAACTTATTTTTAAAAATTGGGGAAATGTGCAAATCTTGGCATCATCCTCAGACCTCAGCTATCAGCATGTACTTCCATTCTTCATGGTCTGGGAAACAAAATTGTTCCTTGGGATGTGGACATATTGATAACTAAACAGAATCTGCTTTTTCAAGTTCATAACCATAAAGCACGAGACTAAGGATTGGGAATTTCTATAGCATGTCAGAATTGCTTTTATAATGTAAAGATAAGATGACTGAACATTCGTGAGAATAGAAAGGTATAGATCAAGTGGACATATATTGTACAGAATTATCTGGCTAACATGGCTGCACTACTGTTAGCTACAAGCTAGGAGGTTTTAAACTTACTGAAAGATGGTACTATGGATTTTTCCAAGGTCTCAGCTGTGTCTTTCAGGAGAATCTTTTTTAATGCAATTGAAGCCTTTACCTTTCCATTCATCTGCCACTGGTAAAATTATATACTATGCATCGGCCAGGTGTGTGAAAATATCATCATCTTGAAGTAATAGCTGTTTTATATTTAGAGCTATTGGCAAATACAAAAGTTAGCATTTTTAATGCAGAGTATATGTCAGGCAATCTGATGTCTAGAACTATGTAATGATGTTAAACTGACAGTCTGAACATTCAAAAATGCAAATAACATCAAAATTTAACATAAAATGTGTTTGGCCAATGGTTATAGTATAACATTCCTTAAAATGCAAAGAACCTTAGGTACATTGTGCCTACCATCTAACAACCTCAAGGCCTAGGGGAACAAAAAGAGTAGCAGGAAGAGAAATCCAAAGCCTGATATTCAAGTGAAAGAAACTCTGCTAATCAAGACTGCTGACTTCCACCTAGTACTGTGATTGTGGGAAGTGATGACCTGGTGGGTGGTACAGGATTTCATTGGACGAAGAGAGACTCCCAAAACTCTGCAGAAGAGTGGCTGATATATTACAATTAGAGGGTGGGAAGGAAGATGGCAGAAAGAGAATATCAACGAATATACAGTAAAAGGGATGACAGGCGTTGCAGCTAGAGGCTGGAGGGACGCTGCAAAGAACCTAGATTAATGCCTACAGAGCACCTTAGGAGATGCAATGATAGAGCTAACCTCCTACCTCGTCCAAAGCTATAGATAGTTCTGTATCAATTGGTTATATATGACATAATATTTAAGAGTACAAATTTTATTTGTAAAGTAGGCGACAAAATTTTCCATTGTGGAAGTGCAGTGTGAAAGTTTAATGCAAACTAAAGAAAAAGATGATATATATAGTAGTGCTAAAGGATTAGTATAGGCAAAAGCATGAATCAAAGCATTTTGAGATGGTTTGTTTGGTCATGTGGAAAAATGGGCAACAATAGGCTGGTGAAGAGTACATAATTCAGATATTCTGGGAAGAAAGAGATAAAGGTGTAGATAGGGTTGAATAGAGAGTTGGAAAGTGTTATTAGAGAGAAAGGGACTTGATATTCAGTGTGTAAATGAGTGAAAGATGAGGTGAATGGCAGTGTACGTAGGGTGGTTCGACACACTGATGATGTGCTTCTTTTAAGTGCATGAAAAGGTTAATGTTGAGCTTTAATACATTGTGTTATTGTATTTTCTGGAGCCATCCCACCAGCACAAAGTGTTTTAGTTTTCTGTAAAAGAAAACTATTGAGAGGGCTATCTATCTGTCCATCCGCACTTTTTCTGTCCGCCCTCAGATCCTAAAAACTACTGAGGCTAGAGGGCTGCAAATTGCTATGTTGATCATCCACTCTCCAATCATCAAACATACCAAATTGCAGCACTCTAGCCTCAGTCGTTTTTATTTGATGTATAAGGTTACAGTTAGCCATGATCGTGCATCTGGCACTGCTATAGGTGCCAGAAATACAGGCCACGACCAGGCTGTGGCTGAAAGTTTCATGGGCCACGGCTGAGAGTTTCATGGGCGGTGACAGAGTTTCATGCAGCATTGTATGCCGTACAGAAAACTCGATTGCGCCGAAGAAAGTTCGGCGCAATTTTTTTACCTTTAGTATTGCATTCAGTGTTAAATATAACTATTGTTGCAAGTTACCGAAGTTTTGAAAAAAAATACAGTGATTAAAGAAATAGAAGAGGTAAATGAGAAATTACAGCCATTGCCAATAATGATTTATTAATTGAAAATGAAAAAGAATATTCCTATACTAGAGATAATAATGTCTGAAGTTCTAAACCCACAGAACACTTAGTCTCATTTATTTGGTATAGACCTATATGCACAAGTTCAGTAGCATAAAATTATTCATCTTAAGGTCTGTTGGTCGTCACATGTTAATTTTGTTTTGTGATTTTTTTTTCCGTGGAACACAAACGAGTAGTAATTGGCTTAACGAAATTTTGAGCAAAATAGGCTATAGTCCTATATTTTTTATTTTGGAAAATTCTTCTGTTAAATGACATGTAACAATATCCATTAGTGCACAGATGTTACATACACGAAAGGTCTAACATTTGTTACAAGTAAAAGAGAAGCAAATGTTAATTATATAAGTATTTAATAATAAACAATTTACCTAGCCTAGAAAATAAACATCTCGGGTGACGCAAGCCACTTAACTATTTACTATTTCAGTTTTAAATATAAAAATAGTGTCACTTGACATTTTGGCAATTGCCTTTTGTGTGAATTTGTCGTGTAATTCAATGTCTGATATTTGTACCGGTCATTCGATCATTTAGTTGTAAATAATTACTGTATGATTAAGAGTTAAGAAATATTGACGCTCATACTGTTTAGCACAGTAAATTCAAAATGGTCTAAAGAACTCTAGGGATCACGCATGGGCTTAGCGCTGCTTTTGTTTTGCTAGTTTTTTCTGAAGGATATTTTAAGTAATAGTTCCTTTCTGAAGGATATTTTAAGTAATGAGATTTATGGCATGACGAAATATTATTCGTATCCCACTGGGTGGAACAAGATTACCGCCCTACATCACTCCAGTACCAAATTTCGTGTTGTTGGTGAAAGAAATGACAGTTGGATTGCAAACAAAGTTCTATATATAAATAGGTTTTATACAAATCAGACAACGCTGCTTTAACCATCTTGATAAATTTCACATTAGTGCTTTCAAAACTTCTCACAATTAAACCCGGTAACTGAAATTCATCGTGTGTTTAACGTTAGATCTATAGACACCGAGGCCTCAAGAGGTTATGTAGGGTAGGTTATGTGGATCTCTGCTCTACTGTAGCCTACTGCTTCGTATTTTTTAATTTTCCTGCTTTCATTGACTTCTTATAAGGTAAGAGAACGGTAACTGAATGTTCTGCTGTTATGTGTGTTCATGTTGATAAGTGAAAGGTCATTATATTTTGAGGCGCCTTTAAATTTGTGGTAAGTTCAAGTATTTCGATTGAGTGTTAGGTCACTCGGGAGTGTTTTGTTTAGGTATGAATGTCAATGTTATTCTTAGTCGACGATATTTGTTGTATTAACTGTGTTTGTGCTTTCATAACTGTTTATCCCTCGGGGTAGGTTAGTATCACCCTTTTTAAGGTGTCTGTTCAGCTCAACAGTAGGCCTATTTTAAAAGCCTGTGCATCTTTGGTGTGTTATCACATTATTACCGATGAGGTTACCACTAGCCTAAAACACTGGCAACCGTTTGAAACATTTTCTTCATTCGAGGGTTGTGTGTTTACAAAAATAACAGCCATATATTTAATTATCTCCTTCCGGTACAGATGTAATCTAATGTTGTATATACAAAAATTATCCGTTGTCAGACTAAATACGTGGCGTAGGCCAATGCGTGGTAATGAAACCAGTTTATATTTGTTTTCTAACAATTAATGGCGCTCTAGTCTCGTCTTGTTTTAAGATTTAGCCTTACGGTGATAGGCTAATCAGTTTTTCATTGGGCTATATACTCAGATGAGGTTGGGTGAAACCGCTGGGCTGTATGGCTCAATTTCCCCATTGTCAGTGGTGAAATGTAGCCTAAAGGCCCAGAACATACTCTAATGCTTTTCCTTTACGCATGCGCTCTTTAGTGTTGCTACAAATATTTTACAGTTTGGTAAATCTGCCAGCGAAATGATAAAGGATAAAAAAAAGTACTCATGTGAAACAGATTGCACTAAGGTACAGATAATACACGGTCAGTGTATAGAAAAGCATTAAGTCAGCTGACATGGCTGAATTATGGTCAAGTTGTTTTTCACGTTTTGAATGATTTCGATATTTTTTTTTCCTGTCGAAAATTAAGTTTCTGAGGTTGGGTGGGTAGCTTAACTGACTCAAGAATTTCTGAAGAACCAACAGATAAAACCCAAAGACCCAAACGCACGAAATTGCAGTAATAGAAACATAATTCAACACCAGCAACAGTTGCCAATAATGAAGGGAAGAGAAATGGCTGCTCCGGGGACAAGAGCCTTTACTGCTATAAGGCATGCTAGCTTAATCGACAACTCCTTTGATAGGAAAGGACTTGCAGATTGGTTTGTCTTATACACAGTTATTCCAACAATTCAAAATCTTAGGGCGTACTCCACGTTGTGACAAATCCACACTATCAAAAACACAGTAAAGAAGTCTGTAGTTTTTTTTTCCTTGTAGGACAGTATATTGAAGACTTCAAAACCAGCATTCGAAATTCTCTTGCCTCAAATGACAAAATCATCTATAGCTAATTTTGTATTGATTCCATTCTATGGATGTCTTAGTGCAGCTAGTCTATAGATTTTGGACATAAAGTCTTGATAGCTTTGTGTCATAACACATTTGAAACAATTCTGGCTTTGATAGTCAACAAGTACAGCTCAAACGGTACATAGGTAATACTATCACGAGGTGCAGCACCATTAATTGATCTTGCTGCGTTATTTAGTAAGCTTTTGCAGCATCCCAGGATGTATTATAGGTAGATTATTATAGGATCACTAGTTTTTAATTGAACACAATGTCTCTTTAAAAGAGGAAATATTTCTAAGAGACATTATGGAATTAAGAATTTTGAGAGAGAAATTACATTCCCGTAGAACTTAAGTAGGACTTAGAAGTAATCAGGACCAGATTACTAATTATATTCACCCGAATGTCACCATAGCTTCTAAAGTTATTGTTCTTCTCCACCAGCTTGAACTAAGTTTTTTATTCCATTTAGTTTCGTTGCCTAAATGTCATCCATTTCTCAACACTGGTAACGACATTTCTAAGGCCAAAACAGGACTTGGGGAAGACATTTAATATTAAACTGGATTATGTCTCGTATGAAGGGTACTGAAAACAAGAAGTTAAAAAAATAATTTATTGCAAAAAATTACTATCAAAAGAAAATTAAGAATTTACATGAAAATTCACAAACGCTTTACAAATATGCACAATCATAATCGCGTTCAATCAAAAGGGGAAGAAAGAGTAGTGAGTAGAAGACAGAAAATTCTACCTCATTCAGACCGATAGTAAGAGAACAGGTAATGATAATCCAACACTAGAATCTAAACCTTACATCTAAATAATTGTTTTCCTTGCTTAACACGTTAAGCCGCTGATTACTAATGCCAATGTATTGCTCTGTACAATATTTACAAAAATGCGGCATCCAGATCCAATGTCATCACTTCGGAGCACGTATCCCTGATCCAGCGATCAATAAACATTTAAGTAAATGAGATCCTTACCGAATCTAGGAATAAATCAAGCCTTGTTAACGCCCAACTATGACGACAACCAGCGTGGCATAAGCAGTAGTAGGAACTGAAGAGTTCACAGCAGAAAACAGCAATAAACATTGCAGCTATCGGATGCATAGGTCTACTGCCAGTCCTTGAAGCCGACAGGCAAAAACAAAGCTACACACATCAAATAAATGCAGTCACTGTAGAGTTCACTGCATAGTGTCTCAAATGCTGCATTAAAAGCTAAAGCTGGTGTCGTAGCAATAAAATACAGGCGCAACACTTCACTCTACAACGCGAGAGAACTCATGCAGTTTTTACCTCTCACCGTCAATAACCAGAAAAATCACGGCAAACATTACTGTCAGTAGAAATCCTTCCTTGTTGCTCAGTGTAGAAAACAGCAGCAGCTTATAACCTCCGAAGAGATCAGCGTGAAGTCCCTTCAAAAGTCTCGGAGGACTGTATAGAGTTCACCGTAAAGTCCTTTAAAGATTTCCGAGTGAAGTCCCTTGGACTGCCTTAGAACTGCCGCGAGACAGACTGCTCCGACCGCCAAACACCCATGAGATAAAAACCAAAAAGCCTCATGGGTGTGGTTCCTTAACTACACAATGGTCGTAGGTGGAACGAAAGCACAAATAAGTTTTCATTTCTTGAACAGCAACAAACGAAAATTTCTTTGCATTAACTTTACTGTAAAAGAATTAAATCATATCTTCATTACAGACCTAGCACGCTCCCACGGGTTACTCCTGTTCATAAGACGAAAGTAAGTTTCCAATCTGTACACAATACTTTTATACAGTTAGCGTTCAGATATTCGATATTCGAAGGCTTGTCAACATTTCCAGTTTATCGCTAATCATTTGGAAGTAGTTAATGCACGGCTGTATCAGAGGCTGCAATAAGATCAAGCAAGATCGGGATTAGGTCTACCATATTTGCCCTGTTCCTTAATTTCCTATTGATCGTTTACAACAGAGCATAAAGAACAAAAGTGTCCGTAAGCTGACTGACTGACTGACTGAATGACTCCTCCTCCTCCTCATTTACCTTCTCTTCCTTGTCCTTCCCATGAACATCCTCTTCCTTCCCCTGACCCTCCCTTGTCTCCTCCTCCTCCTCCTTTACCTTCTCCACCTTGTCCTCCCCATGAACCTCCTCCTCCTCCTCCTCCTCATTTACCTTCTCCTCCTTGTCCTTCCCCTGACCCTCCTCCTCCTCCTCCTCCTCCTCCCCCCCCCCCATGAACCTCCTCCTCCTTCCCCTGACCCTCCTTCGTCTCCTCCTCCTGTTCTGCCACAAGGCGGCTGGCTTCACTTGTCTCTCTCCTTGAGTTTCTGTTGCAGCTGCACTGTGCAATTAGTCCAAAGATAAAGACCACATCTTTTCCTCGACAGCCTCGTAACACCCGTTAGGCCACCTCGTCAGAGCGTGTAGTTCGGAGACTGTTTCTTTTCCTCATCTTAATTTTTAGAACCTTGTCCTGTCTCCCGTTTCAGCTGATTATCATATAAACACGTCCATTCTTTGAAAGGCAAGTCTGTTGCTGCCTTTCTGGTTCAGTCTGTCATTTTTACATTTTCTATATTTTTTTTATTACGTAATTGGATGATTTCGATATATTTTTCTAAGGATATAAATGAAGCTTTTATTAAAACCGATAGTTTTTTTCATTGAGGAATCCAGTCGTTTTGCTGTTAGCAAGTTAATAAAAAAAAAATTCACAAAATGTGGTTGACCGGTTGTTGAAATTAATAGTAATGTTGCCATGAAGTTAGATTCATAAGTGCAGAACTAGTCATTAGAGTGGTTTGGACAGTGGCAGAAATGGTAGAACTTTTGTACTAGGCTGTACTTTAGGACACATGTCGCTGAATCATTACTCAGGGAGAGAGAGAGAGAGAGAGAGAGAGAGAGAGAGAGAGAGAGAGAGAGAGAGAGAGAGAATCATTAGAGAGAGAGAGAGAAAGGGAATCATTATGTGTGTGTGTGTGTGTGTGTGTGAGAGAGAGAGAGAGAGAGAGAGAGAGAGAGAGAGAGAATGACGTAATAGTGGTATCTTAGTCGTTATTGGTAGTGCTGCTTAACAGAGAGAATTAGTATGAAATACCACAAGGTGGTATTCCTTAGGCAATCACAATTGCAAGCAAGATCATGCACAATCTACGACCTGCAGTGTTTTTTTTTTTTTTTACTTTCATTACTATTCTCGATTTTTAATAGAATTACATTTTCTCTTCCTTTTGTTGTGTTTTTTGACAGTTTCCCTAGGCTTATTTTTTCGTCTGATTACCTTTGAACTGTGGAGGTTTACGTAATAAAGGCTCATGTAACTTTCTTCGTATATTATCACTATTAGGGACTTTGGACCTGTTAGGTCAAGCAGATGAAGTGAAATTAGGCAACATAGAACCGTAGACTTGTATGAAAAGAGAAAAACTCTGTGTGTGTATATATATATATATATCTATATATCTATATCTCTATCTATATCTATATATATATATATATATATATATATATATATATATATATAAAACATTTCTATATTGCTATATATAAATATATTTCTATATATATAGTAATAATATAATATATATATATGTATATATGTATATATCTATACTTATAGTTTTTGTGCAGGCTATATTTCCTGATTTTTTTTTTTGTTTCTGTTGCATTTCGCATATATATTGTGAAAATGCCAATTAATTTATTTCATGGGATGTGCATTATAGTCTGTTTTTCTGGGGAGTGAAATATTGAAATTAGTTAATAAAAAACCAATATTCCTTCTCTTGGACCGTAACTATTTTTGTCTGCAGTAGCGGGAATTGTAAATTTGAATTGGACGTCATTTCGTTTTAATTATCAGTTTTTTAAATTCTATATCGAAAGTAGATATTTGAAAAAAACAGATGCCGAGTGACGCAGATTTTCTGAGATTATATATTTCATCCCTAAAATATTCAATGAAACTGGAAGCATCTGTTTCTGCAATTCCTGGTCTTCATTTTTGACGATTTTGACGTGAGCATTTTGGCGACTACAGTGAAAAATTAGGATTTATTCTGTGTCTCTTCCACATATTTCACGCTTTTTAACTTTATCTTCTTTTCAGTTTAATCCTAAGCCCCGGTCGCTGTTTTTGATGATTTTTAGTTTTCTGTAAAAGAAAACTATTGTGTCGGCGTTGTCTCTCCGTCCGCACTTTATTCTTTCCGCACTTCTCTGTCCGCCCTCAGATCTGAAAAACTACTGTGGCTAGAGGGCTGTAAATTGGTATGTTGATCATCCTCCCTCTAATCATCAAACATACCAAATTGCAGCCCTCTAGCCTCAGTAGTTTTTATTTTATTTGAGGTATTAGTTAGCCATAATCGTGTTTCTGGCAGCGTATAGGATAGGCCACCTTTGCCCCGTGGTTAAAGGGGCCGCGGCTCATACAGTATTATACCGAGACCACCGAAAGATAGATCTATTTTCGGTGACCATGATTATACGCTGTAGCTGCTGTACATTAACTAGATTGCGCCGAAGAAACTTCGGCCCATTTTTTACTTGTTTTTATCTTGACAAAGATCAGTAATATACCATTTAAGAACATTTTTGAACGTTTCTTGAGGGCAAGGCATCGTCTTCTCAATTTTTAATAATAATTTTTAAGCTGCGAATCTCCAGATTAACTTGGAATGGTTTAAAAGGCGAATTTGCAAAGTGTTACTTAGGAGACTCGTGTTTTGTCAGTAATTTGATAATGAAAGAAGTTAACGATTTCTATTGCATTTTTTTACAGTTTTAATTTTTCGTCTTTATTCGTGTTTTGGATTCCCAGTTTCCATATTTGGCTGTTCTCTGAAATTTTGGTGTTTTTCATATATGTATATATGTATATATATAATGTATGTATATATATATATATATAGGACAAATATTTATATATATACACATATATAGGACATAAATATACATTTATATATATATATTATATATATATTATATATATATATATATATATATATATATATATATATACATACATATATATATATATATATATATATATATATATATATATATATATATATATATATATATATATATATATATATATATATATATATATGTGTGTGTGTGTAATATATAGTAAAATATATATATAATATATATATATATATACAATGCCCTCTTAATATTTGTGTGTTCTTCGTACGCTTTTTGTATGTATGTATGAAATTTGTCACAACAAAGCCTTAAGATCGCTTTTGTGCGCTTGTCATGAACAAAGCCTTTATGATGTCCGGTAGCAGAAATATGAAGAAGTTATGATGTCCGCAGTGAAAGCAAACCGGACATCAAAATTTCTTCATATTTCTTGCATTTGGATCTTAAGGCTTTGTAGTGACAAGCATATCCAAAAAAGCGCGAAGAATTCGAGAAGTTAAGAGGCCATTGTGGCTATTACAATTACATATGTATCTGGGAAAAAGTGACCAGTAGATTCTACACACACACACACACACACATATATATACAGTATATATATATATATGTATATATATATATATATATATATATATATATATATATATATATATATATATATATATATATATATATATATATATGGCCTTAAGGTTCAGAGGATCAACCCTCAAGTTTTGTATATAGCATAGTTGTCTCTCCATCCGTGTCTTTTGAAAGATCATTTTTAAAAGACCTTGCAGTTTTGACGCCAGATAAATTGTAATCACAATCAATTTTTAAAACCTGTTACCAGTTTCTGGTTCATGATTTTTTTTTTTAATTCCTCCCCTTCCTTCATTTTCGTTTTTGGCCAATTCCATAGCTTGAACTGATCTGTTATCCTTAAATATTCATCTTCAGATATTTATCCTCAAAATTTAGCCTCAGATATCCTCAGATGGTTATCCTTAGATATCCTCAAATATTTATCCTCAGATATTTATCCTCAAGTATTTGTCCTCAATTACTTATCAGATATTTAGCCTCAAATATATATCCTCATATCCTCAAATGTTTATCCTCAGATATTTATCCTCAAATATTTATCCTCATATTTATCCTTAGATATCCTCAAAAAATTATCTTCAAATATTTATCCTCAGATATTTATCCTCAGAAGTTCATCCTCAGAAGTTTATCCTCAAAATCTATCCTCAGCTATCCTCAAATATTTATCCTCAGATATTTATCCTTAGATATCCTCAAATATATATCCTCAGATGTTTATCCTCAAAACATATCCTCAGATATCCTCAAATATTTATCATCACATATTTTGATTAGGAGAACCCCCTGCTGACGCATGTTTTCCAGCCGTTTTTTCTCCGGGTAGTCTTTGTGGTGGTGGGCCGTGTTAGAAGCATATCCATGCCTCTTCTGGAATGAGCATTCCAGCGAAACGAGATCAGGCCCCCCTCCTCCTCCCCCTCCTCCTCCTCCTCCTCCTCCTCATTCTCGTGATTCTGCTTCACAGAACCTGGACTATTTAGCGACCAAGCTCTCTCGGTGGACGTTTTGTGTGTGTGTGTGTGTGTGTGTATCTGTGTGTGTATGTGTGTAAGTATGCGTAGGCGTAGGAGTAATGCCATTTTATTGCGCTTCCAGTCCACGCGTCCAGAAAGTCTTTCAGTCGCGGTTCAGGGAACCTTCCAGCGAAAATATGTGGCCTGGTTGGTCTATTTTTTGCTCTCTCTCTCTCTCTCTCTCTCTCTCTCTCTCTCTCTCTCTCTCTCTCTCTGTTTTTGCGATAGTGTTTCATTATCATCCACACGATCCGTCGTCGTATGGGAAAGGGGGATATTGAGAAGACACTAGTGGTTTATTCCGCCACTCTACTACTCCCTGTTTGTTTTGTGCCCTCCTTTCTGCATTGGCTGCTTGCTGGCTTTCTTTCAGTCGTTCCAGTCTTGAAAGAAGTTTCTGTCGGCTGGCTCTTGCTGTCTGTGTGTGTGTGTGTGTGTGTGTGTGTGTGGATGTGGATGTTCGGGGAATTTTCCTCGATCATTCGA
>NC_089795.1:85167662-85175162 GCF_040412425.1 Macrobrachium rosenbergii
CTCTCTATATATATATATATATATATATATATATATATATATATATATATATATACATACATACATATATATATATATATATATATATATCTATATATATATATATATGTATATATATGTATGTATATATATATTATATATGTATAATATATATGTATATATATATTATAAATATTGTAATGTTTTGTATGTATGTATACATGTATGTGTATATATACGTATATATAGATAGATAGATAGATTGATAGGTAGATAGACAGATAGATATAAATTTAACACGTTGAGTTATATAGATATAGAATTTTTCACCAGGTATGTAATGTAATCGTAAGAACTACAGTTTTGGTTCGAATCCTGCTACGAACGTCAGAATTTCTTCATTCGATTTTTCATTTGGATCTCAAGGCTTTGCAGGGACAGGCGTATCCAAAAAATGGATTGGATAATCTTGATTTCAGTATCTGCAAAATTTTCGAAATTGAGATATGCCACCTACTGGGTTCGTGAAACACTAATACATAAGTTACTACAGTTTCAGAATGATTCTTCAGTGCTTTGTTTAGGGGGTTCCATTTGCAGTATCTGCAAAATCAGTAGTAAGGCAAGGGAAAACTGCGGAGTCTACCATTTTTCTCACATATATTTTTTTTATTTCTTTAGAAATCAGTACGAAAAATTTTATTCAGATAAATAATTGACCATTCTGGTTATAGCACCAGAGCTTAGCATAGGCCTAATAGGCCTACACTCGTGAGCCAAAATTTATGTCGAGGCCTTGATGAAGTTTCGAATCGCTTGGTACTCCACTGAACCATTTCCAGTAATTGGTATGTACCATGCAGTTATATTTCTACTGCCATTTGCACCAGTTTACATGTGATAGAGTGGATTTTCATAGTTTGTTGCATATTATGTCTTCAAAGTGGAATCGTTTTGCTGTTAATTCCATAGGGGGTTAGTGCCGTCACTGCACCTCACGCGGCGCACTGTATGCATTACGCAAGGTTCTGTGCACCGTGCCTTCGGCCTCTAGCTGCAATCCCTTTTGTTCCTTTTACTGTACCTCCTTTCATATTCTCTTTCTTCCATCTTACTTTCCACCCTCTCCTAACAATTGATTCATAATGCAACTGCGAGGTTTTCTTCCTGTCACACATTCTAAGCCGTTTTACTCTCAGTTTCCTTTTCAGCGCTGAATGACCTCATAGGTCCCAGTGCTTGGCTTTTGACCTAAATTCTGTATTCTCTTCTCTGTTCTGTTTTGATATTGAAGGCGATATTCGTTGCGTATTAAGAGTACCGGTACCACCTAACATGGAAAAGGTTATCAGTGGAAAGGGAATGCAAAAGTGTGGTTAAAAATAAAATGTGACCAAAATGGTAGCTGTGTGCTGAAGTCCGCAATTTCTGTCATCTCGAAATCCAGTTTGAAAGTCTCATTGCAAAAAAAAAAAAAAAAAAAAATTATACTATAGTGGCAGCTGTATGCTGAGCTCAGCAATTTCTGTCATCCCGAAATTCAGTTTATGAATCTCATTGCCAAAAAAAAGAAAAAAAAAAAAATTAGAATATAGTGGCAGATGTGTATTGAACTCAAGAATTTCTGTCATCTCGAAATTCAGTTTGCAAGTGTTGAGTTGGAAGTATATTTCAAACCAAATGTATATTGTCTGTGATGTATTATTATTATTACTCAAAAATGAAATGGTCTACGATATTTTTAGGTTTCTGTAAAAGAAAACTATTGTGCCGGCTTTGTCTGTCCGTCCGCACTTTTTCTGTCCGCCCTCAGATCTTAAAACTACTTGAGGCTAGAGGACTGCAAATTGGTATGTTGATCATCCACCTTCCAGTCATCAGCATACCAAATTGCAGCCCTCTAGCCTCAGTAGTTTTTATTTAACTTAACGTTAAATTTAGCCATAATCGTGCATCTGGCAACGATATAGGACAGGCCACCACCTGGCCGTGGTTAAAGTTTCATGGGCTGCGGCTCATACAGCATTATGCGGAGACCACCGAAAGATAGATCTATTTTCGATGGCTTTGATTATACGCTGTACAGAAAACTCTATTGCGCCGAAGAAACATCGGCGCATTTTTTAGCGGGCCTGGTGGTCCGTAACCTGTATTGAGCTAAGAACCATTGCGTTAGGTACATTCTGCTTTATTCAGTGGGATTATACGCTATATTTCGAGATGTACGAATTGTCAGCTTGACGTAAAACAAAAACTCCCGTAGGAGGGTAATGCCATCAGTGCACCTCATGCCGTGCACTGTAGTCATTACTTAAGGTTCTTTGCAGCGTCCCCTCGGCCCCTAGCTACAACCCTTTCATTCCTTTTGCTGAACCTCCGTTCATATTCACTTTCTTCCTTCTGATTTTCCACCGTCATCTAACAGTTTTTTGATAGCGCAAATGCGAGGTTTTCCTCCTGGTAAACCTTTCAAATCTCCTTTACTCGCAATTTCCGTCTCAGCGGCGGATGACCTCATAGGTCCTCTATGCGGTGGCCTAAATTCTGTATTCTGTTTTACTATGAAACAAAAACAAGCAAAATTGTGGAGAAATAGGTCTTGTAGTACATTCGTCATTTTCTCTTTAAATAAGTGAACTTGATTCATCAGTGAATTCTTCTCATTTTTATTGAATAGGAAAACTCGAGAAAGTAGTCACTTCGTCTTCAGGTCTTTGGCGGTTTTTTGGTCGCAGTAAATAACTCTTTTTACAATTAATAACCTTTGGTCGTCAGTTTTTTGGTGAATATTTTATTGGTGAGTGGTGGGCCTTTGTGGCCTAGAGTCAAATGGTTAGATATTGCAGCACGATGGCTGTGGTAGCCTCTGAAGAAATCATATTTAATAGGTCTCTCTCTCTCTCTCTCTCTCTCTCTCTCATGTATAAACATATATATATGTATATATATATATATATATATATATATATATATATATATATATATATATATTTTATATAGGCCTATACGTATGTATGTTTGTGTATGTAAAATATATGTATATATAAATGTATGTGTGTGTGTGTATATATCTGGCATCTGTCTCCTGCGTTATACTTAGAATGAAGAACGATCGCAGTTATAATTAATCACGGTTTTGGCGTTCTCGTTAATGACAGTCATGGAAGAGTAATTAATGCTGATTTTGGCAGCAGTTTTCGCACTAATTATGCTCTACATTGTTTTCCCTCGTCCGACGGAGAGAGAGAGAGAGAGAGAGAGAGAGAGAGAGAGAGAGAGAGAGAGAGAGAGAGAGAGAGATGGCGATTAACCCGAAAGTACGTTTTGAAGGTGATAGCTTACAAAACTGTACAGCCCTAAAATGGAAGACTGCAGTGTCTGCAAAAATACAAAACTGAGACAAACGGCAGATACTGCAGTTTTCCCTTGCCTTACTACTGATTTTGCAGACACTGCAAATGGGACCCGCTAAATAAAGCATTGAAGCATCATTCTGAAACTAGTAACTTATGTATTAGTGTTTCACGAGCCCAGTAGGTGACATATCTCAATTTCGAAAATTTTGCAGATACTGCAGTCTTCCATTTTAGGGCAGAATAGACATGTAGGGGTTAACCGGCTTAGACGAAACTGTCTTTAGGTTGGTAAGTGCACCTCATGTGGTGTACTGTAGGCATTACTTAAGGTTCTGTGCAGCGTCCCTTCGGCTCCCAGCTGCAACCCCTTTCATTCCTTTTACTGTATCTTCTTTCATATTCTCTTTCTTCCGTCTTACTTCCCCCCCCCCACTCACCTAACCATTGATTCAAAGTGCAACTGCGAGGTTTTCCAACCTGTTACACCTTTCAAACCGTTTTATTGGCATTGAATGACCTCATAGGTCCCAGCGTTTGGCCTAAATTCTGTCCTGTAAAAAGAGTGCAAGATTAGGCTATGGGTAGACGTTGCAATATTCAACGGAAAACAGAGCGTAGGGTAGTAATGACCTTCACCCTTGATCGTCAAACTCGCACTGAAGCTTGAACAGGTGAACTCGTACAATAAATAAACCGAAATGTTGGAATTCGTTCGATTCTGTGTTCGATTTTAAAAACTCTCGATGCCAGAATCGTACACGGCACAAAATCTCGAGCCAAAGAGCTTGCCAAAGCAGCAAATCGAACGAGCAACAGCTTCATGTACATTCAGCTTATTTTATGCATTCTTAAACAGGAAATCAGCATTATCTGTGTATATGTGTGTGTGTCAAGAGAGAGAGAGAGAGAGAGAGAGAGAGAGAGAGAGAGAGAGAGAGAGAAAGAAACCATGATATATATTCCTTTTCCTTTATCTCCCCAACCCAGAGAGAGAGAGAGAGAGAGAGAGAGAGAGAGAGAGAGAGAGAGAGAGAGAGAGAGAGAGAGAGTAGACGACACAGGCAAAATTTTGAATGATTTTTTATACCTTGTCACAGTAATTTTCGAGAAAAATTCCCTTTTTAAACCCTTGATATTCAACAGCAAGTAATTTACACAGTTAACTAAAAGTTACACAGACACACACACAGAGCGAGAGAGAGAGAGAGCACTTATGGAAACGAAGTTGTACTTTTCTCACTACAGATGTCACGTTTAGCTAGGGATAATTACCCTGTACTTGTGCGCGTGTGTCTATGTATGAAATTATGAGAGAGAGAGAGAGAGAGAGAGAGAGAGAGAGAGAGAGAGAGAGAGAGAGAGAGAGAGAGAGAGAGAATACTTATATATATATATAAACGAAATCGTGCTTCTTTTCTCATTGCAAAATTCATTGTGAAAGAGGGATAATTTACTTCATTATTTGTGTGTGCGTGTGTGTGTGTGTGTTAGAGAGAGAGAGAGAGAGAGAGAGAGAGAGAGAGAGAGAGAGAGAGAGAGAGAGAATACATACTTATACAAACGAAATCATGCTTCTTTTCTCATTGCAAATTTCATATTGAGAGAGGGATAATTTATTTCATTATTTGTGTGAGAGAGAGAGAGAGAGAGAGAGAGAGAGAGAGAGAGAGAGAGAGAGAGGGGAGATACATACATGAAGATAAGCAAACAACCCTTTCACCCCTATTTCCTCCCCCTTCCCCTAAAAAAAAAAAAAAAAAAAAAAACAAGAGTTCTCACCCCTTTCTGGAGAAACATGTAGAATGAGAAGGGCGGGCGCTCTAGATGCGGTTGGATTGATTTTCTGCCGGGTGGTATGAATTGTAAATAGGAACCTGAAGAAGAAGATGGGGAGGGAGGTTAGCGGGTCGGCAGTGGCCTGGGGGAGGGGCGGAGGTAGGGGGAGGGGAGAGATAGAAGAGAAGGAAGGTATGTCATGGTTTCCTCTCTCTCTCTCTCTCTCTCTCTCTCTCTCTCTCTCTCTCTCAATCTGGGTTTGGGAGATATAGAAGAGAAGGAGGGTATTTCTCTCTCTCTCTCTCTCTCTAGCTGGGTTGGGGAGAGGTAGAAGAAAAGGATGGTATATCATGGTTTCTCTCTCTCTCTCTCTCTCTCTCTCTCTCTCTCTCTCTCTCTCTCTCTCTCTCTCTCTCAATCTGGGTTTGGGAGATATAGAAGGAAGGTATGTCATGGTTTCCTCTCTCTCTCTCTCTCTCTCTCTCTCTCTCTCTCTCTCTCTCAATCTGGGTTTGGGGAGATATAGAAGAAAAGGATGGTATGTCATGGTTTCTCTCTCTCTCTCTCTCTCTCTCAATCTGGGTTTGGGAGATATCTCATCTCTCTCTCTCTCTCTCTCTCTCTGGATTTGGGTTGGGAGAGGTAGAAGAAAAGGATGGTATATCATGGTTTCCTCTCTCTCTCTCTCTCTCTGGATCTCTCTCTCTCTCTCTCTCTCTCTCTCTCTCTCTCTCTCTCTGGGGAGAGAGAGAGGAAAAGGAATGGTATATCATGGTTTCTCTCTCTCTCTCTCTAGGTTGGAGAGAGAAGAGGAGAAGGAAGTTATGTCATGGTTTCCTCTCTCTCTCTCTCTCTCTCTCTCTCTCTCTCTCTCTCTCTCTCTCTCTCTCTCTCTCTCTGCAGGTTGGAGACAGATAGAAGAGAAGGAAGATATGTCATGGTTCTCGCCCTGTCTCTCTCTCTCTCTCTCTCTCTCTCTCTCTCTCTCTCTCTCTCTCTCTCTCTCTCTCTCTCTCTCTCTCAGCTAGACACACACTGTATATATATGTATATATATATACATATATATATATATATATATATATATATATATATATATATATATATATATATATATATATATATATACTGTATATTTTAATGCTGACCCACAGTAAATGCATTGTACGTGGGCTTCATTGTGTGTTTCATTGATAATGCTTAAGTCCGTGTGTCTCACAGACCTGTACCTTATCTTAGCAAATAATAATAATAATAATAATATAATAATAATAATAATAATAATAATAATAATAATAATAGTAGTAGTAGTAGTAATAATAATAATAATAATAATAATAATAATAATAATAATAATAATAACATGGCTTGCAGATAGTATCAGTTCAGTAAGTAATAGTACGAGTTACTTGCTCACAGGCATGGCCCTCCCAAAATAGTGTATAATTGTCAGTTATCGTCTGAGCACTCCTAGCCAAATCTCTCTCTCTCTCTCTCTCTCTCTCTCTCTCTCTCTCTCTCTCTCAGATTACCGGAAAAGGTCAGCCAGTTTCACATGACGTCAGAATTCCATGGGGCGTCTCCAAAGCTCCATTTTCCTACGATAGCGAGAAAGGAGTTGTGGCATTTGAGTACCCAAAGAGGCTTATTGGGAAAATCCTATTTAAGAAGCACAGTTCCAATTTTCACGCTCTCTCTCTCTCTCTCTCTCTCTTTAGCTGCGTTGGGGAGGGGTAGAAGAAAAGGATGGTATGTCATGGTTTCTCTCTCTCTCTCTCTCTCTCTCTCTCTCTCTCTCTCTCTCTCTGTGGATCTGGGTTGGGAGAGGTGGTATGTCATGGTTTGCCATCTCTCTCTCTCTCTCTGGGTTGGGGAGAGATAGAGGAAAAGGAATGCATATCGTGGTTTCCTTCTCTCTCTCTCTCTCTCTCTCTCTCTCTCTCTCTCTCTCTCTCTCTCTCTCTCTCTCTCTCTCTGTACTTGTTGGGGTTGAGATACCATCTACTGTACTGTGCAAAGTATACTTTACAGCTGCAAAGAGCCTTGTAAAGGTATAATCTCGCATAATCTCGCCTGAGAGATTACCGAGTGGCGACGAATTCTCGAGGGTATCTTCAAGTTGACAGGGGACCTTTGGTATAACCGTATTTGTTAACGTATATTCAATATTGAACAATTTGTCAGTGGATTTCATTGTGTTCCGTTGCTAATGCCTTGGTCCTTTTGTCCCATAGACTCCTACTTTATCTTAGAAAATAATGGTAGTTATAAAGTCTCCTATTAATAATTAGTATGCATTGGGCTGGTGTCGATTTGATTGTTATTTATGTTGACAAAGTAGGCTATCTCATAATACCGTTGTATTATGGATGGGTTGAAGGTATCTCAT
>NC_089795.1:85182662-85185162 GCF_040412425.1 Macrobrachium rosenbergii
CTATGCCTGACGAGTGTCATGGTATGAGGGACAATATGCTTGCATTGTATGCGAGCAAAAACGCTTTTTCGAGTGTTAGAGGAATTCTTTTTTGTGCATATATTTGCTACAAATCTCACTAATAATTTTATTGGGATTTTTATCCCGTAGGGGGGTAGTGCCGTCAATGCACCTCATGCGATGCACTGTAGGCATTACTTAAGCTTCTTTGCAGCGTCCCTTCGGCCCCTAGCTGCAACCCCTTTCATTCCTTTTACTGTATCTCCGTTCACTTTTCTCTTTCTTCCATCTTTTTTCCACCTTCTAACAATTGATTCGTAGTGCAGATGCGAGGTTTTCCTCCTGTTACGCCTTTCAAACATTTTTACTGTCAATTTCCGTTTCAGCGCTGAATGACCTCGTCGGTCCCAGCGCTTGGCCTTTGGCCTAAATCTTGTATTCCATTCTTCTATTTATTGGTATTTTGAGACTTGTAATGAAGTTGAACTCATTATTTCATGTAATTTTAACCTCTACGTCCTTGAGATGTGCGGAACTTACCTTCATTCTTATATCTTATCTCCCGTTTCTCAACTTAACCAGAATTAGAAGCTGCCGTGAGAGAAGGTGTAATTGAGGGGTGAAATCTCAGATCTCCATTTTAGTTTTCTGAAAAGGAAACTATTGTGCCGGCTTTGTCTGTCCGTCCTCACTTTTTTCTGTCCGCACTTTTTCTGTTCAAACTTTTTTATGTCCACACTTTTTCTGTCCGCACTTTTTTTCTTTTTCTGTCTGCACTTTTTCTGTCCGCACTGTTTCTGTCCGCACATTTTCTGTCCGCCCCCAGATCTTAAAAACTACTGAGGCCAGAGGGCTGCAAATTGGTATATTGATCATCCACCCTCCAATCATCAAGCATGCCAAATTGCAGCCCTCTAGCCTCAGTAGTTTTCATTTTATTTAAGGTTAAAATTAGCCATAATCGTGCATCTGGCAACGGTATAGGCCAGGCCACCACCATGCCGTGGTTAAAGTTTCATAGGCCGCGGCTCATACAGTATTATACCGAGACCACCGAAAGATAGATCTATTTTAGGTGGCCTTGATTATACGCTGTACATGAAACTCGATTGCGCCGAAGAAACTTCAGCGCATATTTTACTTGTTTCTTTTAAAAGTAAAGATTGACGCTCTTTGAAACTCTCGATCATTTTAAACAAGCGCATGGAAGGTAACGTCAGTATTTGATAATCTGTACGTATGTTGTCCATCTAATACATTATATTAGTTTCTACACTAATGTGTGTGTGTGTGTGTGTGTGTGAGAGAGAGAGAGAGAGAGAGAGAGAGAGAGAGAGAGAGAGAGAGAGAGAGAGAGTACTTATACAGATGAAATTGTACTACTTTCTAAAAAAATATGATAGTCACTTATGGGCAGTTGCCTTTTTTACTTATGTGCATGAGAGAGAGAGAGAGAGAGAGAGAGAGAGAGAGAGAGAGAGAGAGAGAGAGAGAGAGAGCCCCATCAAGTACTGGGAGACGACGTATTAATTAACTGATTGTTTAAGAGACGCCCTGCCAGTGAGCAAAAATTCTTCCTCACCCCATTACATTTGGAATGATTTTTTTTTTTATTTACGATCTCGGTTCTCGTTTTGCTGAAATGATCAAATTGGTAGCTTTTGTTTATATTCTCTCTCTCTCTCTCTCTCTCTCTCTCTCTCTCTCTCTCTCTCTCTCTCTCTCTCTCTCTCTCTGGGTTGGGGGAGATAGAAGAGCAGGAAGGTTTGTCATAGCTTCCTTCTCTCTCTCTCTCTCTCTCTCTCTCTCTCTCTCTCTCTCTCTCTCTCTCAGTTCCTCATTGGACGGGTGGGTACCGTTCTCAGCCAGCACTCTGCTGGTCCCGCGTTCGATTCGCCGACCGGCCAAGGAAGAATTAGAGGAACTTATTTCCGGTGATAGAAATTCATTTCTCGCTATAATGTGGTTCGGATTCCACAATAAGCTGTAGGTCCCGTTGCTAGGTAACCAATTGGTTCCTAGCCACGTAAAATGAATCTAATCCTTCGGGCCAGCCCTAGGAGAGCTTTTAATCAGGTCAGTGGTCTGGTTAAACTAAGGTATACTTAACTCTCTCTCTCTCTCTCTCTCTCTCTCTCTCTCTCTCTCTCTCTCTCTCTCTCTCTCAGCTTTTCATCTCGTGTGTTCACTTTCCATTTTGTGAGGTTCAAGTAGATTATTTAGGTACCGGTAATCTTGTCAATCTGCAGTGTTGCCACCAGCCGTGCCAATATTTACTTAACTTCGAAGGTTCCCTTGCCTCTGACTGGCGATTGTGACTTAAAAAAACTTTAAAGTTAGAAAACAAATTTATTTAAGGAAAGCCTCATACAATTTCGGAGCGTCTTGCTCTTGGCGGAGGAGAAAGAGACTTTATGTGGATTTCTTAATTATATTTACTCTCATATTCCTGTATTTTTTTATTCAGGTTTCAACGTTCGATACTGATCTGTTATCGTCA
>NC_089795.1:85192662-85207662 GCF_040412425.1 Macrobrachium rosenbergii
CCCTCACCCTTAGCTCCTTCCTTCCTCACCCTTAGCTCCTCCCTCCTTGCCCCTTAGCTCCTCCCTTCATCACACTTAACTCCTCCCCCTCACCCTTTGGTCCTTCCCCTCACTCGTAGCGCCTTCCCCTCACTCGTAGCTCCTCCTCCTCACCCGTAGCTCCTCCTACTCATCCGTAGCTCCTCTCTCTCACCCTTAGCTCCTCCTCCCATACTTAGTTCCTCCTCCCTCTTCTGTAGCTCCTTCCCCTCACCCAAAGCTCCTCCTCCTCACCCATAGCTCCTCCTCCTCACCCTTAGCTCCCCTCACCCTTAGAACCTCCTTCCCTCTCCCTTAGCCCCCTCCCCAGCTCACCCTTAGCTCCTCCCTCCTTCTCCCTTAGTTCCCCTTTTCACCTCACCCTTAGCCTCTCCCCGTCACCCGTATCACCTCCCCCACTCACCCTTAGCTTCTCCCCTCACACTTATCTCCTCCTTCCCTCACCCTTAGCTCCTCCCTCCCTCACCCTTAGCTCCTCCCTCCCCTTTAACCCCTCCCACTGTTTTTACCCTTCCCCCTCTTGTCCCTCTTTCCCATCCAGCTTTTATTTCATGAATGCGATAATCTCTTCTGTTGTAGCGTCACAGTTTTTTTTTTATATTTATTTTGAGACTGGTCAAGTTAGGCTTCTTGTGAATTTGGGGACATTTTTGTCCCCCAAAAAGCGAATGAGTGATACCTGGAGAGAGAGAGAGAGAGAGAGAGAGAGAGAGAGAGAGAGAGAGAGAGAGAGAGAGAGAGAGAGCTTATCTGTCGGTGAAAAGGCTGTTGATTGAATACAATACCAAACAGTGGGTTGTTTTGTCAGCTTGTGTCCTGTCGTCTTTCGATTTTAATATTAAAATACGATGAAAAAATGGTGTGGGTAGGAAGTAGTCCTTTTCTTTTGCTTGCTCTTTATTTGTCTTTGCTTTGTAGTTACCGCCAGCCACTTTATGACAAAAGTTGTTTCCCCACTTAAGTTTCACAATATGAGTTAAGTTGATGTTTCTTGAGTAATTCTGCTGTCGAGTTAAATTTCCCACAATTCCAAATCGATGAATATATTTTTCATATTTGCTGAAAGTGTATTAGTTCATAATTATACCATTCTTCTGCTTTTCATAACGGTAAGTGAATGATTAACCTGAATAATAATAAAGTTTTTCACTGGACTTTTTATTACATCCTAACGCAAGCCATTATTCATGCATTTAACCCCCCCCCCCTCCTACCCAGTGTATTAGCAATAAATCGGCTCTTTAATTAATTTGGTCAGCACTAATGGGCCATTAATTAGTATTTTTTATATTACTTTATTAACTACTTTTATTTTGTTTTTCAAAGTTATGAGCTTTTGATTAGCTTTCTGCCAAAGCTGCCTGCGAGTTTGTAGTTATATTACTCATATTTCGTAAAAGTGATAAAGTATCGATCATCTCTTGTTTATGCTTTTAAAAAAAACTGTTTTCATACACGTTTTGGGTTTAGCATTTAACTTTAGCTTATTTTCAGGTAGGGCTATGAATTACATGTCCAGATAGGGTTATGAATTACATTTCCAGACAGGGTTATGAATTACATGTCCAGATAGGGTTATGAATTACATTTCCAGATAGGGTTATGAATTATATTTCCGGATAGGGTTATGAATTACATTTCCAGAAGGGGTTATGAATTACATTTCCAGATGGGGTTATGAATTACATTTCCAGATGGGGTTATGAATTACATTTCCAGATGGGGTTATGAATACATTTCCAGATGGGGTTATGAATTACATTTCCATACGGGGTTATGAATTACATTTCCCCAGATGGGGTTATGAATTGCATTTCCGTATGGGGTTATGAGTTACATTTCCAGATGGGGTTATGAATTACATTTCCAGATTAGGGTTATGAATTACATTTCCATACGGGGTTATGAGTTACATTTCCAGATGGGGTTATGAATTACATTTCCAGATTAGGGTTATGAATTACATTTCTAGATGGGTTTATGAATTACGTTTCCAGATAGGGTTATGAATTACATTTCCAGATGGGTTTATGAATTGCATTTTCAGGTTAGGGTTATGAATTAAATTTTCAGAGAGTTTTATGAATTACATTTCCAAATGTGGTTATGAATTACCTTTCAGCAATGTAATTTATGCAAATGACTTTCTTTGTAATTCGCATTTCTTTTGATATACATAACAGGCAAATTTTATTTTTTTATTTTACCGAAAATGCGAACACTGCTTAAACAGTAAATTAATGTTGTATTGATTTTTAGTTTTCTGTAAAGGAAAGCTATTGTGCCGGCTTTGTCTGTCCGTCCGCACTTTATTCCGTCCGCCCTCAGATCATATAAACTACTGAGGCTAGAGGGCTGCAAATTGGTATGTGGATCATCCACCCTCCAATCATCAAACATACCAAATTGTAGCCCTCTAGCCTCAATAGTTTTTATTTTATTTAAGGTTAAAGGTAGCTATGATCGTGCTTCTAGCAACGATATAGTATAGGCCACCACCGGGCCGTGGTTAAAGTTTCATGGACCGCAGCTCATACAGCATTATGCGGAGACCATCGAAAGAGAGATCTATTTTCGGTGGCCTTCATTATACGCTGTAACGGCTCATTTTTTACTTGTTTTTTTCCAAATAACGTGTAAATTATAATTCACTCTTTTTCCATATCTCATTCGCAATTTTGTATATATATTTAATATTTAAAATTTCAGATCTTACTACCTCACATCCCTTCACGTCTTTTCAGAATTAAGGTGTTCTTATCTCCCAAATAGCGTAAAATCTTCATCTTTTCTCAAAGATCCCTTGCGTACCTATTTATCCTTAATAGCTATTATTCCTTCTGTTTTCATTCAGTCCGCATCTCTTCAATAGACTCGAATCGGTATATTTTCACAGAACTTTAGGCTGTCACTTTAATCTTGGTTAAATCATGTAAGTGGCCCAAAGTAACTAGGCTGTGTGTGTAAAAATAGTGTTCGATTATGATCCTAAGCATCAATTTTACAATTTTTATTCTCTCTACTTCCCCCTCCCCCCTTTGTCTTTCATATAATTGATTAGGCTAATATCTCATCAGAGATTATGTTCTCCATTAACATTGTTTATTTCCCGGAGAGGCCCAAGATTCCCAAACTGTTCTTTGTAAGAAGAAGAAAGAGGAGAATAAAGTGGGGGAGTAATTGATTGCTAATATTTTCCCTCTGTCAGCTGTTCTTTGTGTCAGTTTATTTCATGTAATTGATTAGGCTAATATCTCAACAGAGATTAAGTTCTCCACTAACAACAATGTTTACATCCCGGAGAGGCCCAAGATTCCTAAGCTGTTCTTTGTAAGAAGAAGAAGGAGGAGTGGTATTTTCTCCCCTCTGTCAGTTTATTTTATATAATAACTGCTTAGGTTAATATTACACTTGACATTGTGTTTTCCAGTAACATTGTTTACTTCCCGGAGAGGCCCAAGATTCCTAAGCTGTTCTTTGTAAGAAGAAGAAGAAGAAGAAGAAAGAGGAGTGGCGTTCGATCGGCCGTGATTTGTTGACGTCCCCTTCTGACAAGTTGTTATTCAAGAGGGTTGAAGTCTTCTTTCTAATCGGATCAAGAAGTCTGCTTACGAAGCCATTCCTCGTTTTACAGCTCTCGAGTGGGTTGCGGTGGAGGTAGCAGTTGACTCTCTGGCTTATACCACGCCTGTTTACCTTTTTATTCATTTGCTTGTTTGCTCCTCGCAGTGGTTCAGGTTGATTTCGTTGTTTGTTTGTCCAGCCCGTTTTTGTTCATCGCTGTTTTCATGGCACCTTTTATATGACTTTTTATTTATCTCGTATACTAGGTTTTTCATAAAACCGGAAGTATGTATGTAGTATCCTTGTGTGTGTGAGATGCGGTGGTTCGCCGGCTTCTTGATTTATAGATTTAAAAGAGAAAAATAAAAATTTTCGCCCTTCTCCCTCCTTATATTGGTCCATGGACCGAAATTTTGTCATGCTTAAGGCTTATGCATTTTTGAATCCACGCAAAAACTCGTTGTGGTAAAAGTTGTTGTCAAGAAATGGCAGCTGTATACGATCACCCGAGGTACCAGTTAGTAGGATTTGGTAAAACATTACTGAAGACATTAACAGACATTTGTTGAGCATCTATATTGGTGTTATGCATTGCTCCAGTTGTGTATGGGATAGTTTGGAACTTTTTGTATGATGAGTTATGTAGTGGGCAGCTGTGTACTGGGTATGGTCATGATGTCTGCAGCAGTTATGTAGTGGGCAGCTGTGCACTGGGTAGCTTGAGCTTGAACAGTTCTGTAGGAGGCAGTTTATACAGAATATATCTGCATGGAACACATGCTTGTAAGACTTTCGTTTTGGACAATATTGTTCTGGACAACTGTACACTTGACCACTGCCTTTGGAGCATCTGCTTTAACATTATGGACAATTTTATTTTGCTCAACTGTAGCCTACACATGACCATTGCGTTTGGAACAGCTGTTTATTGAGGGGGAGGGGGGGCGATACGCCTGGCACAATCGACTACGGTGTAGCCGAGTTCAAAACAGAAGCCTATCGGACAATCACATTCAGGATAAATGAGTTTGGGATGTGATATGCCCAAATGCACGTAATACAATTATGATCGGAACAAATGCGCGCTCTGTGTTTCCTATTGTCTTCTGTAACTTCTTTTAAAATGAACTTCATATTCTTTGGAAGCTTGAATTTCAAGTCTGGGACCCCTGTGGTGGGCTTGCTTCATATGAATGTGGGTTTATCTTCTGAGTAATAATAAAAGTAATGAGTTCCAAAAGTGAAAAATAATAAAATGAGAAAAATAATCTAAACCTTCAAGTTGATATTACCCTTTATCAGCGGGACAAAAAAAAATAAAAATAACCAACGATTAAGAACGCTGTAATGTATAAATGCTAGACCGTTAGAATTTCAAGACAGAACTCAGTTATTCAATTCTGTTGAAAGGTGAAAGATTGATTTTGAAATAAGGCGGTTGACTGTAAAGGAAAGTTGACAGGGGTTGACGAATTGAAAATAGAATAATTGAAGGGTGTTGGTAGAAGTTTGCAGGTTACAAATGACGCCGGATGTTAGCTTATCCCCGTAGGGGCTAGTGCCGTCAGTGCACTGCACGTGGTGCACTGTAGGCATTACTTAAGGCTCTATGCAGCGTTCCTTCGGCACCTAGCTGCAACCCCTTCATTCCTTTTACTGTGCCTCCTTTCATATTCTCTTTCTTCCACCTTTCTGTCCACCCTCTCCTAACAATTGCTTCACAGTGCAACTGCGAGGTTTTCCTCCTGTTACACCTTTCAAACCTTCCCTCTCAGCGCTGAATGACCTCATACGTCCCACCGTTTGGCCTTTGGCCCAGATTATACATTCCAGTCCTTATTAAGCAGTTACTTGCAGAAGTACCTGATTCAGTTGCTAATATTCTCGAAGCAGTCACTCTGTGTCAGATTCTCCTTTTGACTTTTTCCATTGTGTACTTGCACGATATGCAGTTGTAAAGTAGAGGTTATCGTTTTTTGTGTTTAATTCTTTTCTGCAACTGGTTTCCTTCATACTTTATTAACTTTTCATGTTTATTACTCATTATTATTATTATTATTATTATTATTATTATTATTATTATTATTAGTAAAGTAGAAGTTATCTGTCTTTTCACATAATTCTTTTCTACAGCTTGTTTTTTTCATATTGTATGAAATTTTCATATTTAGTACTCATTATTATTATTATTATTATTATTATTATTATTTACCTAGGCGTTTACCATGAAGCAGCAGTTCAATACGCAATCGCCAAATATTGCAGCTTTAAATTTTGCATTTTACCAGCATGGAGCTGCAACCGCACCCATTAATGTATCCATCGGGCAATTCCCGCTCACATTTTTCGGGTACGTCGACTGTACCCCGCGCATTATTCTAGAGCGTATTTGAAATGTTCATTCTTTGATCAAAATACATTTTTCGCGTACACTTTTGGAAACGTGGACACATGGATTACCTGTGTTACGTTTTTATTTCCGTAGTGAAGCTTTATGTTCGTTTAGATTTGATAAATTTGATAAATTAGACGCTGCTCTTTACCGAAAGTCTTGTGTTTGGTTCATTTAAGGGCAATGTCGTAGGGACGTCTGCATATAAGACAAATATGTATATATATATATATATATATATATATATATATATATATATATATATATATAGTATATTATATATATATACATATATATATATATATATATATATATATTCATATATATATATATATATATATATTTATATATATATATATATATATATAGTATATTATATATTATGTACATATATATATATATATATATATATATATATATATATATATATATATATATATATATATATATATATATATATTTATATTTATATATATATATATATATTATATGTCACTAATATATATATATGACAATATATATATATTATATATATATATATATATAGGCCACAGGAAAATAGCCAGGGCCACATGAAAATAAAAGAAGGAGTACCAAGCGCATTGTGCCTCGAAAATGGGTTGAAAGAACACGAAAGCGCTTGGTACTCCTTTTATTTTTCCTGTGGCCTTGGCTAAATATATATATATATATATATATATATATATATATATATATATATATATATATATATAATAAAATTTGCCATCTTTAGATCCACATTCCTTGGAATTCGTTACGCGATGATTGACAGCAGGAACCTGGATCTCAGAGCTCCTGGCTAGAAGAGAGAGAAGAAGAAGAAGAAGAAGAAGAAGAAGAAGAAGAAGAAGAAGAAGAAGAAGAAGAAGAAGAGTACCGCTGGTTTTTGAATAATAGAATAAGCGGAAGCGTTGAGTAAGATCTCGGGGTAAACTCTCTCTCTCTCTCTCTCTCTCTCTCTCTCTCTCTCTCTCTCTCTCTCTCTCTCTCATAGCACATCCCGTAAAAGTGAACCGCTCCCTAATTGGATTTAAGATGAGCATAAAGCATAAAAAAAAAGAGAATAGAATATGACTCCGTAGAGAAAAGGAGCTTTCGGACGGGGGAGAGAGAGTCTGCCGGCCGTGGAAATGAGCGCCTCGGGACTGAGCGTTGGTACTGTTAAAGAAAATTGTCTGTGTAATTTATATACAGTATATAAATTTATATATATGTATATATATATATATTATTCATATATAAATCTAAAGTATATATACATGTATATATACACATAACATACATACATTCATACATACATACGTACACTGTGGTCTCGTAGATGGAGAATAGAGATCCTCACTTGAAAATTCAAGGCGATACCAAGACTTTCGACTTTATAAGTCATCTCCAATACCCTGAATATGACTATATATATATATATATATATATATATATATATATATATATATATATATATATATATATTAACAATAAATAGTTTATTTATATAACTATATCCTTCGGCATAAGGAAACTTGATCTTAGAAAGAGCAGGGAACGACGGAGGGTCAAGAAGATAGGACAGTTTGCTTTCATCTCGAGTACACATTTGCTGATGCCTCCTCCTTGCTCTCGTACTGCTTTTCATTGTCTTCCTTTCTGTGGTTTAGGCGGAGGTCTCGTTCTTCTCTCCGTTATTCCTTTAATAACCATATCATTTTTTGTTTACGTAATTCATGGTCCATTTTTTTTCTTTTTTCTAGAATATTGTATCTCTTCTCTTCGGAGTTTGAAATACGTGTATCCAGACACGTCTTGACAGTTCGATCTCTCAAACATTTCGTCCCTTTGCTTTTTCACTTATTTGCCGCACCTAAAAACACACACGCACACACACACACACACACAATTTTTCCTTTGATGTCCTTTCCCGGTAGAGCACAAAACCCCGGTGACTGAACGCCTCCCATTTCCCCTCGCGTAAACAAAAGGCCTCTCTTTGTCTCCTTTCGATATGGCGGGTGTAAATTCACTTTGACTTCTTTCAATATGGCGGCTATAAATCTCCCGAATGGGTAGAGAATCGCTCCTTTAAGAGTTGGATCGTATAACAACTCTCGGCTACGCGCTAACATCCAGCCGCCACTGCTGCGGTCGTGGTATTGTTTCCACTTAGTGGGACATTGACGTTTTCACTTTCTCTCAGGAGAGGTTATTGTTTGGGTTTGCGCTTTGTTTATTGCTGCTGACAGTTTTCCTTTTTTTGGTTTTCGATGCTTCCGCTTCTTCAATTCGTCACGTCCTCCGCAGGAGAGTCAGTGTACCTGCCGTGGTGCACTTTAGGCATGACTTAATGAAGGTTCTTTGCAGCGTCCCTTCGGCCCGTAGCTGCAACTCCTTTCGTTCCCTTTACTGTACCTCCTTTGTGTTCTCTTCCTTCCGTCTTACTTTTCGTCCTGTCCTAACAATTATTTCAACATTATTTTCAGCGCTGAATGACCTCATAGGCCCCAGCGCCTAGCCTTGGGCTTAAATTTTATATTCCAATTCAAAATTCGTTAAGTGAAGAAGATTGGTTAGACCTCAAGAGACTGAATTTCATGTACAGTGACTATATTTAATTTGTTAACAACTAACTTTAAATCTTCTTTGTTCCTGAACATGATAATAGAAACCTTGCAGTTAATACAGTCCGCACCATTGCTCGATTTGTAACGATTTCAGAATGAAACTCTAGCAAGGGATCTATACGTCAACGCGCAAACATATTAGGGTACTTGGACTGCTCACTTGTGTGTCTAGTTGAAAGCCATCAATGTCCGCATCGTCCTGAATAGCCAATCTCGTACCGTGCTTCCATTTCGTGACTCGCTAAGGTGGTAACACCGTATTTAGTGGTTTTGGGTAGGTGGTTATTCCTTGGGTTGCCTTCAACTTCACAGCTTTATATATATATATATATATATATATATATATATATATATATATATATATATATATATATACACACATGTGTATATATACATATGTATATATATAATATACATATGTATGTATATGTTTGTATGTATCATTCTACATGAAATCTGGGTATTTTTTGTAAGGTTGAAACATTTGCAGAATAATTGATCGGATCTTTTAAGCATCCAGGGATCTTTTAAGATCACAGGGATTTTGTGAAGCATCTAGGGATTTATTTCGGCATCCGGTAATTTTTTTTTATCAAATACCGAGGGATTTTTCAAGCATCTAGGGATTTTCGGAATCGTCTGGAGATTGCTTAAGCATCTAGGGACTTTTTTTTTTAAACATTCGGGGATTTTTCAAGAATCTGGGGGAATTTCCAAGGATCTTTTGAATATCCAGGGATCTCTTCATTATCCAATCGTCTCGTAAGTATCCAAGGATTAGGCTATGTATTGAATGGAAATTCTTGAAGCGGTGCTTTTCCGTTAACCGACTGTTACGATAAGATTCCTGAAGTTGATTCAATCACAAGTATTGTGGTTGAAATTATTTCAGGAATATTATCATAACTTTCTTTAACTGAGAACTTCTGATGTTGTCTTCTAACTGGCTATGCCTTAAGGATTATTAAGGGTTCATGGTTTTACTAAGCATAAACACGTTTACTCTGTTTAGGTATTGATTATGTTTAGGTACCTTGATGCCTAGCTCCCCAGTACCGGAGCCATTTTCCCGAGATGCAACCGAGCACCGGGAGCTTTCTCTGCAAAAGGCGGGAGGCCATATCTTAAAAACTAACCATAGAATTTTCTTGAAAATTATCTCATTATGTTTCCCAAATTTGCGAACCGTTGGTGGTCTGATTTCCACACTGTCAAACTGGCGTGTCAAGTCCGAGGATAAACTGCAAAAATTTTTGGCAGTATTTCAAGATGGACATCCGAAATAGGCCTATCCTTTACCCCTGGAGAGAGGGATGTGTTGGGAGGGGGGGGTGGAAGGAAAGGGAGATGGTGGGCATTTGGCGTGGCAAATCCGAGGGTCCACTATGCTAGACTTTCTACTCCCAAACATTGAAAAAATTCAACATCCTTAATGTTGACAGTGTTTCAAAATGGTCATCTAAAATAGGCCTACCCTTTTCCCCCTGGGGCGACCGGGGTAGGGGGAGATTTGGTGGGCATTTAGCGTGGCAAATCTGAGGGTTAACTGTGCTGGACTTTCTACTCCCAAGCACCTCAACGTCGTAGATTTTGACTGCATTTCAAGACGGGCATTTGAAATAGGCCTACACATTTCCCAGGGTTTGGCGGTGGATTTGGTGGGCATTTGGCGTGGCAAATCAGACGGTTTGCGGCGCGATCAATACCCACTGTTGGATTACTTGGCATTGCCAGTGTTTTCCGTCAACGACAACAGCAGCCGTTACCTAACTAACGGTGGCTTCAGCTCAGTGCTACGTAGCCTCTGACGGTCAACTCGGCTTGGACGACTTAGAACCGTTCCTTTAAAAATCCTCCTGGGCGGCCGTTGGTCTCGACATTGTCCCTTTAATAACACTCTGTAAACATATTGCCCGGATTAATCAGGTCAGTAGTTTCAGATCTGAAGCGAAGTGTATGTCATGCGGATTTCTGTGTTGTCATTTGATGGCGCTTACGTAGTTACTTGAGTTTCTTCTTCTTCTTTTTCTTCTTCTTCTTCTTCTTACCACGTTTGTGAGGAGTGTTCTCGAGGGTTGAGTCAGATCTGGTGAGATGGATGACCTCCCACGATTTTGGAAAACGGCTGGGCTCGCTCGTCCGGTTTGTGTGGAGTCTCTCTCTCTCTCTCTCTCTCTCTCTCTCTCTCTCTCTCTCTCTCTCTCTCTGTTTTATACTGTTTTATACTATTTTACTCTTTCTCCATTTTCCACTTCTCTCTCTCTCTCTCTCTCTCTCTCTTTGTTTTGTACTATGTTTTATATTATTTCACTTTCTCCATTTTACACTGTCTCTGTTATACTATTTTACTATCTTTTACACTATTTTACTCGTCTCTCTCTCTCTCTCTCTCTCTCTCTCTCTCTCTCTCTCTGTTATACTATTTTACTCTCTTTTACACCATTTTACTCCCCCCCTCCTCTCTCTCTCTCTCTCTTAAAGCGACGCGAGAACAGCCCTGGACAATTGCTGCTGAAGAAGTGACCCCTTTCCTGTTTATAAAGTGCACGCGATTCCGAGAACACCTTTTCAGTCACACAGAGACCAGGTTATATCTATCTTCGCTTTATATTTGAAGCAAAGAGAGTAAATGTCATTAAACAGAATTACACTCTTAAGAGGGCTGTTGGAATGGAATATAGAGTTTAGGCCAAAGGCCAAGCACTGGGTCTTATGAGGTCATTCAGCGATGGAAAGGATGTTCAGAGTAGGTAGGTTTGAAAGGTGTAACAGGAGGAAAGCTTCGCAGTTGCACTATGAAATGATCATTAGGAGAGGGTGGATAGCAAGATGGAAGAAAGATAATAGGAATGGAGGTACAGTAAAAGGAATGAAAGGGGTTGCAGCTAGGGGCCGAAGGGACGCTGCAAAGAACCGTTAGTAATGCCTACAGTGCACCCCGTGAGGTGCACTGACGGGCTACCTCCCTACGGGGAGAAAAAAAAAGAGGGCTGTTATAGTGAATTGTTATTATATTTAAAGGAAAGGAGTAAATGTAATTAAACAGAATTACATTCTCAAGAGGGCTTGAGACGTAAATTGGAGTTACGGTTGTAATGATAATGGTTGTGATTATATCTCATTACCATTTTCATAACCAATAGAGAGTGTGATGATTTTTGTTTTGAGTTGTGTTGATGGTGGTGATACTTGAATGATATTGAGGATGATAGTTGTATCTCATTGCCTTGATGGTACACAGGAACTGTGAACATTGATTTTTGGCTACAGTAGTTTTGCAAATGATGATGATGATGATACTAAGAGATAGTGAGGATGATGGTTGTATCTCATTGCCATGCTGATACAATGCACCTAGAACTTTGAATTTGAGAATTTGACTACAGTTTAGTAAATAATGATGATGGTGATGGATAATAATTGTATCATATTGCTATGATGATACACAGCAAATATAACACTGATTTTTGGCCCCATTTTTGTAAATGGTGATGATGATGATACTTAAATTATTTAGAGGATAATAGTAGTATATCATCGACACGATGATACATAGCAAATATAACGTTGATTTTTGGTACCAGTTTGGGAATGATGATGATGATACTTAAATGATATTGAGGATAATAGTTATATCTCATTGCCACGATGATAATCAGCCATAACGCTGATTTTTGGCCCTAGCTTTGTAAATGGTGATCAAGATGATGATGATACAGTAATCAGGCACCTGTGAAACTGACTTTTTGGCTCCAGTTTTGTAAATGGTGATGATGATTCTGATGATTCTGATGATGATACAGAGAAATCAGGCAATTATAACACTGATTTTGGGCTCAAGCTTTGTATATGGTGATAAAGATGATGATGATGATACAATATAATCAGGCAACTATAACACTGATTTTTGGAATCGGTTTTGTAAATGGGGGTAAAGATTCTAATGATGATTCTGATGATGATACAGTGCAATAAGGCAGTTACAACGCTTAATTTTGGCTCCAATTTTGTAATTGGTGATAAAGATGACGATGACACGATGTAATCAGGCAATTGTAACACTGACTTCTGGCTCCAGTTCTGTAAATAGGGATAAAGATTCTGATGGTGATGCATTGTAATCAGGCAGCTATCGCGCTGAGTTTTCGCTCGGGTTTTGTCAAAAATGGTGGTGGTGATACTGATGATGATACAGTGTAAAATCATCAAGCGTCTCCCCCTTCCCGAAGGATCTTAAGAGACTGTTTGTTTACATCTCCCGTAGAATCGCTTCCGTCTCTGCCGTTTCTCTTATGCAAATAGGCCTCGCATATCTCTCTTGTCTCTTCTCCCTTTTCGCTTTCACCTCCCCCCCCCCTCCCCAAGTTTGTTTGCCTATTCTAGCACTTGAAAAGGTTTGGGGTTGGGGGAGGAGGGTTGAGGGTAGGGGGGAGGAGGAGGGTTGAGGGTAGGGTAGGAGGAGGAGGGTTGAGGGTGGGGGAGGAGAAGGAGGGTTGAGGGAAGGGGAGGAGGAGGGTTGAGGGAAGGGGCAGGAGGGTTGAGGGAGGAGGAGGAGGAGGATGGTTGAGTGCAGGGGAGGATGAGGAGGAGGAGGGTTGAGGGTAGGGGAGAAGGAGGAGGAGGGATGGTTGAGGGAAGGGGAAGAGGGGGTTGAGGGGGAGGGGAGGAGGAGGGGAGGCGGGCTGAGGGTAGGGAGGAGGAGGAGGAGGGTTGAGGGTAGGGGAGGGAGGAGGAGGAGGAAGGTTGAGGGCAGGGGAGAAGGAGGAGGAGGGTTGAGGGTAGGGGAGGAGGAGGAGGAGGAGGAGGAGGGATGAGGACAGGGAAGGAGGGTTGAGGGCAGGGAAGGAGGAGGAGGAGGAGGAGGGTTGAGGGTAGGGGAGAAGGAGGAGGAGGAGGGTTGAGGGTAGGGGAGAAGGAGGAGGAGGAGGGTTGAGGGCAGGGGAGGGAGGAGGAGGAGGAGGAGGAGGTGTGTTGAGGACAGGGGAGAGGAGGGGAGAGCGGTTGGATTGCACTGAACTGAAGAAGCGCTTCGTTTTTGTTTCTATTGTTTACGATTCAAAGCCCCTCTCTCTCTCTCTCTCTCTCTCTCTCTCTCTCTCTCTCTCTCTCTCTCTCTCTCTCTCTCTCTCTCGTCCCCGGCTTAAAGCTGAACAAAAAAAAAAAAAAGAGAGAGAGAGAGAGAGAGAGAGAGGGAGAATTCATGTGCTGAAGGAGTAAAGGATGTTCTCTGTCACCCACCACCACCTACAGTATTTCAGGGTCTTAAGAAAGCTCGGCTCTATGTTCTTATTCTTCTTCTTCTTCTTCTTCTTCTTCTTCTTCTTCTTCTTCTTCTTCTTCTTCTTCTTCTTCTCTGAATGCACTCTGTGTTTTGTAATCGCCTTTTCGAAATCTCCCTCTATAGACGGATGTGAATATTTTTTTATGCATTTGTGTTTTTCCTCCAGCGTTGCGTGGACGACCTCGTTTTTTGCGACACCAGATCTCAAAAAAAAAGATAAAGAATCACAGAACGAGCCATGTACCATCTTCTTGATAAGGTCAAAGGGAACAGAAGAAAAGCAGAATGGAATCAAAACAAGTAAACAGAAGAACGAGGGATTTCGACGAATCTATCTAACTGTATTGAGTGGATGATTTAGATTTCGTCTTGATTAGGGAAGCTTCGGACACAGCAATGTCATTTGTTCATGGTAGTAGTTGGAGCTTCTTCGTCAGTATTAGCTGTTGTAGGAAACGCGCGCGCGCACACACACACACATACACAAACACATATATACATATATATATATATATATATATATATATATATATATATATATATATACATACACACACACACACACACACACACACACACACACACACACACACACACACACTACTCTCAACACTGATGAGAAAATAACGACAAAATGCACAACATTTACATTAGAAAACATATTATCCACAACTATGAGAGCTCTACTATTGTTATTAATACCACTGACACATTATTATTATTATTATTATTATTATTATTATTATTATTATTGGTTTCTCTTTTCTCATCACCAGCAACGTAGATCATTGTCGATCGTCTGTCATCCATAAGTTTTCCCAAAAATTTTAGACGGAATTTTTTTTCAGTGACACATCGAACAATTTAACATGAAAAGCCCAAAAAGAGAAAATGAATTAAGTAGATATATTAAGTAAATTTATATCAGAAAGAAAGAGAGGAAGAAAGAAGGAAAGGAAGAAAGAAAGAGGAGAATAAAAAGGATGAAAGAGAGAGAGAAAGAAAGAGAAAGGAAGAAAGAGAAAGGTAGAAAGGAAGAGAGAAAGGCAGAAAGAAAGAGAGAAAGATAGAAAGGAAGAAAGAAAGAGAGA
>NC_089795.1:85212662-85240162 GCF_040412425.1 Macrobrachium rosenbergii
ATTAATGGCGGCCGAGTTGTTGTTTGGACGTTTGCAGTGAGTGGAATTTAGGGACTGAACCTAAAGCGAATGGAATATAAATATCAAAGAAAACAGGTTCCTTACGGTCGGGGAAATAGGCTTGGAGAGAGAGAGAGAGAGAGAGAGAGAGAGAGAGAGAGAGAGAGAGAGAGAGAGATATATATGTATATTATATATGCATATACAATATATATATATATATATATATACAATATATATATATATATATATATATATATATATATATATATATATATATATATATATATATATATATATATATATATGTATATATATACACATAAATGCATACATACATATATACATTCATACACATATATACTGTATATATATACACAAACATTTCTTCCCCTCATAAGTAAATATATTTCATCTTTCTTTTATTATTCTTAAAGAACACGTTTACACAGTCCTTCACTAACATCCAAAAGAGAGTATACCCAGACCACCACATGCATATCAGAGCTCTGCATGTCGCAAGCATTCTAAAAAGGAGCGGCAAACAATAAAAAAAGATCCGAAACCTTTCCGGACGCAGTTCAACAACACCTGAGCTTGCTTAGCGCTCATTAATCTGCGCGTTCAGAGGCATAATCCCCTCAACAATAAGCGTCCTGTTCTCCCATATATCTCCGGATTCTCCCCTCATGAACGTGGCACCACGGCCAGGTATGATTGACAGGTGACCCTTGTCTGTTTATGGAAGGCAGTTCCACTTAATTAGTCAGTTCTGGTGTTTGTTTCTGTGCGTAGTTTTGTTGTCTCTTAGTTCATTTAAAAGTCGGTCGTGCGTATGTATATGTGTATATATTATATAGTGTCGAGTGACAAGTCGATCGTCTAACGTTGTTTCCAAAACAAAGGCCCAGGTTTGAATCCTGGGCGGGACAGAAGCACTTATCAGTTATAATTCCCTTCGGGTGTAAGTTATTTCTAAGGTATAGCGGATTCGATATAAAACGATGTTTGTGACTTGATATTGGTGAATATATATATTACGTAATTTATACATATAAAATGATTATTAGTGAATTCTTCTTACCGTAGTATTATTGGTTATTAGAATCTCAAGTCATCGTACTGTCACAATTCTGACTTACCTTTTGAAGATAGTATTTATATCGACAATTCACCTCCACCACTCTTTTCGCTCACCATATTTGTTTCGTGTCTTTATTCACCATTATTACAAATCTCTTTCTATTCCGAAGCGCCATTCAGCGAACGAGGCGAGTATTGTTCCGCAGACAGTGGCTATGAAGAACTGAGTTTCAGCTGACAAAAGTTTCACATGCGCCTAAATCCGTGGCAATGAGTCTGCCCACGGTGTTCGAGGTTGCGTTCTTTGCACAAAGGGAGAGAGAGAGAGAGAGAGAGAGAGAGAGAGAGAGAGAGAGAGAGAGAGAGAGAGAGAGAGAGAGAGATTTATATGTATACATAAACATTGATCCAATTCGCTCTATCTCGAAATAATATATATATATATATATATATATATATATATATATATATATATATATATATATATATATATATATATATATATTCTAAACAGGAAATGTAGTTGATAGGTGGTTCGTCATCTCATGGGATCGAACCGCCGGCACGAGAACCAACGACGTTCAGTGACACCTAGACCACAGGGCTGTCATATATATATATATATATATATATATATATATATATATATATATATATATATATATATATATACATACATACATACATACATACATACATACATACATACAAAATACTTCTCAGTGACTCTCAATATGAATATATATATATATATATATATATATATATATATATATATATATATATATATGCATACATACATACATACATACATACACCAAAATACTTCTCGGTGACTCTCAATGGCACGTGATAACGAGACACAATCTTATCTTCAGATCTTGCCAGAAAATTTTGACATCATTCATTATTTGACGATCCTCTAGGCCGTGAAAGTTTCTGACGGAACGGTCCCTAATTCGGGAGTCTTGTTTTGTCTGAAGGCACGTCCTCATTTGGGGAAATATATTGTTGGTAAAAAAAAATAAATAATGAATAAAAGATGGTCTTTGGTTCTTGTGCGGATGTGGGACCAATTTTATGAAGGGTAGCTCGGTTGAATTCATTCATTCAACTGGTTTGTGTTTTAAAATTGAAATGTGAAATGTGAATACACTGTGTGGTTGGAGAGAGAGAGAGAGAGAGAGAGAGAGAGAGAGAGAGAGAGAGAGAGAGAGAGAAACTTGAGTACACTTACACATCTATGGAAACTTGAAGTACAATTACGCATCTATAACGAGAGAGAGAGAGAGAGAGAGAGAGAGAGAGAGAGAGAGAGAGAGAGAGAGAGAGAGAGAGAGAGATCATTAAAGGTCAGTAACTTTACAATCCTTTCCGAGGTCTAAAGAAAAGTATTCTTTAGACCCTGTACTCTCCACCTCCCCCCACCATCACTCAACCCTCCCCTCCTCCCCTACACCCTAAACCCCCTCCCCATCACCCCCCCCCCATCACCACCCCTCCCTGACGATTTCTCTCCATTCGTTATCATTCCTTTCGATAACACCCTTGGAAATGTTTTTGTCCTTCTCCTCACAAAAAACTAATTAAGGTTTAAGGCGATCGTAGGGCTGCTGCTACTGTTCCTTCTCTCTCCCTTCCTCCCCCCCTTCCCTCCTTTCCATGATTCCACATTCCTCTCTCTCCCCTCCTCCTCCTCCTCCTCCTCCTCCTCCTCCCCACTCATTCCTTTCTCTTCTTCCTTCTTGTCCCGTTCTCCCTCTTACCGACGTAAAGCTTAATCAGAAATTTTAATTAGTTTGTTGAGGGGACGGGGACATCATTCTCCTCAGTGAGAGAGAGAGAGAGAGAGAGAGAGAGAGAGAGAGAGAGAGAGAGGGCAAAGCGCAGGTATCTCCGCTACGAGTGCTAATGAGGAGCTGGGAAGAGCGCCAGGCTCGTTTCATTTGTCGCAGGCCAGAAGTGCTGGAGTGCGTTTCACTCGTCACTCTCGCGCGCGCGTTCCATTCAGATGCTCTGCCGTTTTAATGTGGGAACCACCACGAAGGCGTTACAATGTAACGCTATGTTTGGGTGATTATTTTTTCTTTCTCAGTTTATAAGATGATTGTTTATTAAAAAAATTTAGCAATGGGTTAAATATGTATTGATGTTAGGGGATCTAAACAAAAAAATTGAAAAATATGTACTGAATTGTTAGGGGATTGGAACAAAAAATATATAACATGTTTGCCGTTTTCATGATTATTTATATTTATTTTTTATTTATAAATTGATGGTTATTGAAAAAAAGGCCAGTAAAGGCTAAAATATATATTTCAAGTGATTATAAAAATATATACTGTATTATATATATATATATATATATATATATATATATATATATATATATATATATATATATATATATATATATATTTCATATATATATAAATATATATGTAAATTTACTACGGCGTCAATAAGCTAGATGTTTTGACGCCAGTTTTAGTAGACATAATCAATCAATCAATCAATCAATATATATATTTATATACATATATATATTCTTATATTTGAGGATTTGAAGATTATTTTTCGCTCGAAATCAAATCATAATATATGATTGTGCAAATGGAAATACAGTTCAGTACAAGCTGCTTCAGAGCAAAGCTTCTTCCAGGTCGTGTACAGAACTGGTATGCTCATTTGCAGAACTTGATTTATTAACCATATTTAATTGATATTCATATATGCATGCCAGTACTGTATCGATGCTTTCTTATATATCATAAGCGATGCATTAAACGGAAATCCACTGTTATAAGATTTCTATTCCGGTTTAATGAGAAATAGAGACCCTTTCTTGCTAGTATATATATAGTATATATATATATATATATATATATATATATATATATATATATATATATATATATATATATATATATATATATATATAGGCTATTATATATATTATAATATATATATATATTATATATATATATATATATATATATATATATATATATATTTATATATATACGTGTATATATATATTTATATGAATATTTATGAATATTTTGTTTGTTTTTATTTATAAGCAGCAGATTTGTCTCTAGTATGCACCACGGGATCGGGCTGTGTAGTAAGTCTCTTCACTATTTTTTTTTTTTTATCGAAGATGGGACTGTCAGTAACAGCGATTTTTACAAATTTACCCTTGGCACGTCTTAATATAGATAATTTCTAGTATATATTATTGACTGCAATTTATGCGGTTTGATCCTAATGTTGTGGTCTTGCTGTTTATGAATGCTGAGTGTAATTCGAGTTGGGAGAATTATTAAAGAAAAGATACCCTGCGTCAGTTTTGTTTTTATTCTTTGTTTGCGTTCGTCAATTCAAATGGCTTTTATCAGACAGTTGTACAGAGGAGAAGATTAGTATGCGTGGACCAAGAGTATTAATTGTAATAATGGCATAAATGGCATCTCCAGGACGATTTTCTTGAGATGTAACCGAGTGCCGAGATCTCCCCCTGAAAAAAGCGGGACGCCATATCTTAAAAACTAACCATAGAATTTTCTTGAAGATAATCTCATTATGTTTCCCACACCCAATATACATCCAGAGCTAAATGGCTAACCATAACCTAACCCAATCTATCCTAACCTAACCTAACGTAACCTAACCAAGGAGCATGTAAAAAAAACCGGGGCTGGTGCGATACTCGCATACATCCCAGGAAGTTGCCACCCGCACACGCATGCGCAGTGCAGTAGTATTCAGTGTGTCACTGGTTGTACCTCAGTTGTTTATTGATGTCATTTTATACCCAAAGATTTTATCCGTTTCCTTCCTGACGTTTACTCCATCACTCCCAGCTGGATATTTTTACAGAACACAATATTCTGTATGTAGTGAATCTTTATTTTTCAATTTACTTCCAGCAAAATATACAAAATACGATAATATAGGTTTTCATTGCATAGTGAACTTTTATTATTCACATCTCTACCAGCTGAATATTTATGCAAAGTACAATACTGTAGGTTCTCATTACACAGTGAACCTTTATTTTCTATTTAATAATCGATTTTGGACTGGGCTCCCCCTGCCCTACCTCCATCCCCCCTTTACACTCAATTTGGAAGTTAGCCCCCACCCCATGCCCTAGTTTTTTTTTTTTTTTTTTTTTTTTTTTTTTTTTTTGAGGATCTCATTCGATCCATTTGGCCGGTGTGAGAATCTTTCCCTCCTCGAAATTGGAAAGAGAAAGAAAAAAGGGAATTAAAGCGTCATCAAACTTTTTACTGGTCCGAAGTTTCTCAATAACTCATTCTATGGGCTACAAAGGAGGTGGTATCTAATCCCTTTCGGAGAATGTAATTAGGGAGGAGGAGGAGGATGAGGATTGGAGGAGGAGGAGGAGGAGGAGAAGGAGGGGGAGGGGGAGGAGGAGGATCTCCGCGTTTCCTTTCGGGGAGGAATGATCCGACGTAGGAGTTTTCACGTCTTTGCTAATTTTTGCTCACGAGAAATTTGCTTAATGCCTTTACTTAAGATTCCTTTTCCATTTTTCTGGTTGTAATAAAGCTGTTTCCACTTATTTTTATTAGTTTTCTGTTAACCTTTCAACCCTTTTACTGTCAATTTCCGTTTCAGCGCTGAATGCCCTCGTAGGTCCCAGCGCTTGGCCTTTGGCCTAAATTCAGTTCAATTCTATTCAGTTTTTTAGATTCACTTTTTATGACCGGTTACTTTTTGTCGCGGAAAATTCATTCCAAAATTCAACCTTTATTCACGTATTGGCAGCGAAGTTCCGATGCGCCTGAATTCCTGCTCTCAATTCTCCCCCGTCTTCTTCTTCTTCCATGATATGTATGTTATATGATTGTAAAGGAATTGCGTTTGCTTTTTTAAAAACTTTGATGCACATATGTATGTATGTACGTATGTATGTGAATGTATAATATTTATATATATATATATATATATATATATATATATATATATATATATATATTTATATATTTTAAAGAGTTGGTATTTATCTTTACAAACAACTTGGTGCCTGGAAAGTAACGCGATTAAGGACCATGGCTACTCAATTTTATGGCTTTGAGCACATTGTATGTTTATAAATATACATTATATATATATATATATATATGTGTGTAATATATATATATATATATATATATATATATATATATATATATATATATATATATATATATATATATATAGTACATCAAATGTATGTATAATTATAGATTAATATATATCAATATATTACTTATATATATAAACCTTATAATTATCTGACCGTCGGCATCCTTTCCAGTACCAGATCCCCAGAAACTCATCTAGAGAAGATAGTCAGATGAAAGCACTTGAGCAGTTATCTTGTTTCGCCGAAAAGCCCTTGTTTATAAATCTTAGTTATATTAAAAAAAAAAGTCAGATATTCTTCAGAATAAGCTTTGAGTAAAACTTGACAATGAAAAGTTCAAAGCCAGACGAGGATCTGTTTTGCTTCTTAGGGGGAAAAGGTAAAAAAAAAAAAAAAGTAAATAATGCGCCGAAGTTCTTTGGCGCAATCGAGTTTTCTGTACAGCCGCTATAGCGTATAATCAAGGTCACCGAAAATAGATCTATCTTTCGGTGGTTTTGGTGTAATGCTATATGAGCCGAGGTGGTGGCCTATCCTACATCGTTGCCAGAAACACGGTCATGGCAAACTTTAACCTTAAATAATAAAAAAAAAATAATGAGGCTAGAGGGCTGCAATTTGGTATGTTTAATGATTGGAGTGTGGATGGTCAACTTACCAATTTGCAGCCCTCTAGCCTCAGTAGTTTTTAAGATCTGAGGCCGGACAGAAAAAGTGAGGACAGAAAAGGTGCGGACAGAGAAAGTGCGGACAGAAAAACCGCGGACGGACAGACAAAGCCGGCACAATAGTTTTTTTACAGAAAACTAAAAACAATTAAATAAACAAAGAAGATCGACTAGAAATTCAACGAAAGGTTCAAAACCAGACTACGACCTATTTTCCTTTTTATGGGGAAAAGATCATTTTCAGCCACGTCAAAAAAAAAGAAGTAAATAAATAAAAATAAATGAAAGAAGATCGACTGGAAATTCATCGTGGCCTCCCTGTAGTCGTGTTAGATATGGCGTAAAAATCGGAGCGATTATATCTTGGCGCGAGGCGGCTTTTTATAATGATAAATAAAGTTCTCGGGAAACTTTCTTTCTTCAACTTTGATGGGGTATTGTTCCCAAGTTTCGAGAGGGAGGCTCCTGGGGAACTTTGTTCTGGAATTCATCACGGAGAGGAGGAGGTTCTGATATTATTATTATTATTATTATTATTATTATTATTATTATTATTATTATTATTATTATTATTATTATTGAAGGAAGGAAGAGTCCCTCTTTCAAGTAGGTTTTGTCGAAAAGGGTGGCTTTGCGTTGCGCGATTTGAATTTATATTGGGTTTTTTCAATTTTTCTTATAATTTGCCTTTCTTGCACGTCAGTATTGGTCAATAATTGGCCAATGTTCGTATTATTATTATTTTTGACTTGAAATTCAAGCTCCCAAAAGATATGATGTTCATTTGAAAGAAGGAACAGATTATTAAATTATTATTATTATTATTATTATTATTATTATTATTATTATTATTATTATTATTATTATTTTTCAGAAGATGAACCCCATTCATAAGAAACATGCGCACAGGGGCCATTGACTTGAAAATCAGTCTTCCAAAGAACATGGCGTTCATTTGAAAAAAGTAACAGAAGGCAATAGGAAATGCAGTAGGAAAAAAATAAATTAAATTGATAACTAAATAGATTAAAATGTAAGTATTTTATTAAATAGAAGGAGAATTCTGATTGGGTACTAAAGCCTTGCGTCTTCGCTTGAGGATCCAAATTGGCTCAGTATATTTGTTGTTTAGAATTTTTCAGTATATAATTGTTTTAAGCTTTTTTTTTCAATAAACAACGTTCCTTGAAATAAAGTTAATTCTGTTATAGAAGCATTCGTTTTAGTTTTCTGTAAAAGAAAACTATTGTGTCTGGCTTTGTCTGTCCGTCCGCACTTTTTCTGTCCGCATTCAGATCTTAAAAACTACTGAGGCTAGAGGGCTGCAAATTGGTATGTTGATTATCCACTCTCCAATCATCAAACATACGAAATTGCAGCCCTCTAGCCTCGGTAATGTTTATTTTATTTAAGGTTAAAGTTAGCCATAATCGTGTTTCTGGCAACGCTATAGGGTAGGCCACCACTTTACCGTGGTTAAAGTTTCATGGGCCGCGGCTCAAACAGCATTATACCGAGATCACCGAAAGAGATCTGTTTTCGGTGGCCTTGATTTTACGCTGTAGCGGCTGTACAGAAAACTCGATTGCGCCGAAGAAACTTCGGCGCATTTTTACTTGTTTAAAGTTACAGCTGTTTAACTTGTCATATGTTTTAAATTACCTCAGAATTGAACTGAAAATGCTGTAAAAACACTTTCGATCATCAAAGCAGGAATTTACCTTTCTCTTGGCGCATAATGAAAACAGAAAAACACTTTCTGTTATCAAGAAATAATTTCTATTTTCTTTGCTGCATACATAAATCAAATTAGCCATTTTAGTATGAACCTCTACAATCAGTTATTTAAACTGAATATCATGTATTGAATTAATAATTAGGGGTTCTGTGAGAAAAACAAGGAAATTCTTAAAAAAAATATATTTCCTCTTAATTATCAACCAAAACGACAGTTTTTGGGCAAAACAATTTCCTAGCACACTGAAAATTATTATATAAACCCCGTGAAAAAAAAAAACCTCTTAGGAGAATCTGCTGGAAAAAGAAAATAATCCTTCGCGCCAGCGTCGAAGTTTGGCGAAAATAACAAGCGAGGCTTTCCTCCACTTTTCGATTCGAAAATTCCACAAAAGGGTTTTTAAGCAAACTCGATGAACTGGAGAGAGGGAAAGCCCCAGAAGATCTGTCAAGACAATAGTCAAACACTCTTCAGTTTTCTCTGGTGGAGCGAAGGGCGCGGGAGTTGGGGGGGGGGGAAGGGGAGGGGGGAGGAGGGGGATTTCTCTCGAGAGCCACTCGTGAAAGAGCGCCTGGCTAGACTCTATATAACATAGATGGCATTAGCAAATTCATTCTCAAACTCAGCCAAACTTTCCCTCGTAAGTTTCTTTAAGAGCCACTTAGGGGCTTCCGGCAAAACATAGATGATCCCAAGGGGGGGGCGGGAGTAGTGCCGTTTGTGTACCTCACGTGGTGCACTGTAGGCATTGCTTAAGATTCTCTGCAGAGTCCTCTCGGCCATAGCTGTACTTTCGTTGATTGTACCTCTGTTCATGTCTCTTTCTTCCATCTTACTTTCCATCCATCAGTACTCCTCTCGCTGGGGACTGTAGGCTTTGTAAAGGTTGTTTGCAGCGTCCTTTCGGCCCTTAGCTCCACCCACTTTTAACCTTTACTTTGCCTGCATTCCCGTTGCTTTTCTTTGCTTGCATTCCCGTTGCTTTTCTTTGCCTGCATTCCCGTTCCTTCTCTTCGGTCTGTCTTAAGCATTCCAGCTCCCTCTATTCACTGTCTTACACTGTAGGCATTACTTAAGGTTCTTTGCAGCGTCCCATCGACACCTAGCTGCAACCCCTTTCATTCCTTTAACTGTACCTCCGTTCATATTCTCTTTCAACTTACTTTCCCTCAACCCTCTCCTAACAAATGATTCATAGTGCAACTGCGAGGCTTTTCTCCAGTTACAACTTTCAAACCTTTTTACTGTCAGTTTCCGTTTCAGCGCTGAATGACCTGATAGGTCCCAACGCTTGGCCCTTGGCCTAAATTCTATGTTCCATTCAATGTGTTAAGCAGTAAATAGCTGAAAGTGCCCCAGTGCTTGGGCTATGTAGCCTAATTTTCGTAAATCGATCCTGTCTGTAGTCACTTCGATTATATTTACAAACCCCGGCTCTTCTTCCACCCGTCTGTGTTTTGACTTGGCAAATGGGATTAATAAGTTCTCGAAACTTTCGGGAGTCGTCATTTGTTAAGGCTTGATCTCTCTCTCTCTCTCTCTCTCTCTCTCTCTCTCTCTCTCTCTCTCTCTCTCTCTCTCTCCCCCAAAATACAATCGTCTTTTCTTCGGCTTATCTCTTCTCTCTCTCTCTCTCTCTCTCTCTCTCTCTCTCTCTCTCTCTCTCTCTCTCTCTCTCTCTCCAAAATACAATCGCCTTTTCCTCTCTCTCTCTCTCTCTCCCAAAATACAATCGTCTTTTCTTCGGCTTATCTCTCTCTCTCTCTCTCTCTCTCTCTCTCTCTCTCTCTCTCTCTCTCTCTCTCTCTCTCTCTCTCTCTCTCCCAAAACACAATCGTCTTTTCCTCTCTATATCGCCCTCTCTCCTTTTGTTTTCTTAGGTATTTCAGTATTTTAAGGAACTTCTCTCTCTCTTTCTCTTTCTTCCCTTTTGTTTTTCTTCATTTTCAGTATTTTAGAGAATCTCTCTCTCTCTCTCTCTCTCTCTCTCTCTCTCTCTCTCTCTCTCTCTCTCTCTCTCTCTCTCTCTCGGTAATAAAAGCCATCCAGTCTTCTGGATCGACTCCTTTTTCTTTGTACCCTGATCTCATAATCGGATTATCGTGTTTGTGTTGAAAGGAATTAGAAAGGCTGTACTTGCTGAATAATTGGGGGAGAGGAAGAATAGAGGCTCCCAGTAAGGAATAGAATGATTTTTTTTTACTTTCAGGAGAGGAGAGAGAGAGAGAGAGAGAGAGAGAGAGAGAGAGAGAAAGAGAGAGAGGAATGTATTTTGGGAGAGAAAAGAGAGAGAGACTGAGAGAAAGAGAGAGATAAGCAGAGGAAAAGACGAACGTATTTTTGAGAGAGAGAGAGAGAGAGAGAGAGAGAGAGAGAGAGAGAGAGAGAGAGATTAACGAATTGAAAACCTGAGTGGCTCATTTATTGACTAGTGTACTTGTCCCGTCAATAATGACAGCAGTATTTAAGTAATTTTGCGCTGCGTCGAACGAAGATGAGGTATATTTGTTTAAATCCGTTTTCTTGTACAGCATTTTGTGATAGTTAAACTTTGGAGTCATTGCCCGTGGACTTTTACACACACACACACACAAATGTTCAGACAACATGACCTCGTTCTGATTACTAGGGATGCGGGTTCGATTCCCACTACCGGACATCAGAATTTACTTCATATTTCTTGCATTTGGATCTAAGGCTTTGTAGTGACTAGCATATTTAAAAAGTGTGAAGAATTCGAGAAGTTAGGAGGGCATTGTGGCTAGAACAATTACATACGTATCTGGTAAAATGTGACCAGTAGATCATGTATGTACACACACACACATATAGATAGATTGATAGATAGATAGATATTTAGTTACATATTGTTTTCAAATCTGCGTTACAAGGGTTTATGATTCAATTTATATTCCATGTTTTATCAAATTCAACATATGAACGATTGTCCCAAGTACGAGGAACAGGATCGTGCAAAGGTGAAAATCAGTTCATAAGTAAAATTCAAATTGTATCGTAATGCAAATAATATTTTGCGTTTTAAAAGATAAAATAGTATTAATAGGCATACTCTCTCTCTCTCTCTCTCTCTCTCTCTCTCTCTCTCTCTCTCTCTCTCTCTCTCTCTCTCTCGTTTATTTACATATACGAAATTACCAATTCATAAGAAAAGTAAAATACACTATGTCCTATTTGTATGTAAACACTGTAGTTTTCAGAATTGTCATATACACACTCTCTCTCTCTCTCTCTCTCTCTCTCTCTCTCTCTCTCTCTCTCTCTCTCTCTCTCTCTCGTTATAGATGCGTGAGTGTACTAAAGTTTCCAGAATTGATATAGACTCTCTCTCACTCTCTCTCTCTCTCCTCTCTCGTTATGGATACGCGAAAGTACTCATGTTTCCAGAACTGTCATAGGATCAATGACATAAAGTATCCTCTCTCTCTCTCTCTCTCTCTCTCTCTCTCTCTCTCTCTCTCTCTCTCTCTCTCTCTCCTCAAGTCGTTTACATCCTACGCTCCCAGGGAAAAACAAAAGAGAAGCGCTTCGTCCTATTTCGCTCAGGACAAGAACCCGGCAGTTTGCATGAAGTCCTGTTGTTTGCGCTTGGAGGATTCTGCAAAATGGATCCTCGTGACATTCCATTCTTTTGCCGTCTCTCCTCCTCCTCCTCCTCCTCCTCCTCCTCCTCCTCCTCCTCCTCCTCCTCCTCCTCCTCCTCCTTCTTCTTCTTTTTCTTCTTCTTGCATTTTTAGCGGCTCCGGCAGAACAGCTTTGTTTAAACTGCTACCTTTGAAAGTTGCGGTATATTATTATATTTTAATATTTTTCTTTGTAACGATGTTGTTATGATTATATAATATATATATATATATATTTATACAAGTTTCATATATATATATATATATATATATATATATATATATATATATATATATATATATATATATATATATATATATATATATATATATATATATGCAGGCGCATGTGTGTGTGTATATACCGGTGCTCCGTGGTAGATACACGTGCCTTTCTAAGGTAGAGAGTCGACCACTTGAGTAAGTCGGCAGCATTAAGTAACTGAAAACCACGAGGATATCAAAATATCATTTCCACCTCGAATATCATGAGAAGATTGGAAGAGTTAGTTGAGGAAGCGGTTGTAAGGAATTTGAGGAGCCACTTAAGAAACAGACTGGAGAAAATTTTGGGGTTTTTCATGAAAGCCCTTAAGTGATTTCCTCCGTAAAGGGCGGGGTTAGTGCTGTCAGTGCATCTCACGCGGTACACTGTAGGCATTACGTAAAGGTTCGTTGCAGTTCCTTCGGTCCCTAGCTGCAACCCCTTTCAGTCGTTTTACTGTACCTCCATTCTTATTCTCTTTCTTCCATCTTGCTATCCAACCTCTCTTAACATTTGTTTTATAGTGCAACTGCGAGGTTTTCCTCCTGTTACACCTTTCAAACATTTCTCCCCCAATTTCCGTTTCAGCGCTGAGTGACCTCATGGGTCCCAGCGCTAGGCCTATGGCCTAAATTCTATATTTCATTCCATTCCTTCAGTGACTTTCGTCAGAGTAACTGGGCCACACAGTGCGGTGCACATAAAAAAAAAAAACACTCGTTCAAGATAAGTTTGTTTCAGTGGACTACTCTTTTTCAGTGCGATGACATGCTAACTAACTTTGTTTTTCTCGTGACATTGATATGAAATAAAAATTGGAATCTGTTTGAACATTAACTACTTATTTGCCCACACGAGAGTTTCTCCAGACACCAGCAGGTTTGAGAAATTTAAATGGCTGAAAATCCTAATTTCTTCTCATTCAAGATAAATTTGTTTTCATGGACTTCTCTTCTTCAGTGTGATGACATACTTGCAGACTAACTGTTTTCCTTGTAATATTAAAATGAAATAAAAATCGGGATCCATTTAATCATCAACTACTTATTTGCCCACACGAAAATTTTTCCAGACACCAGCAGGCTTGAGAAATTGCAAGGTCGAGACTCCTAATTTCTTCTCCCTTTTCTCGAAGAACGCGCAGGACTAGGTGGGTCCTTGGAAAGACCCGGAAATGGCCTGCGATAAAGCAGGGACTGGGAGGACCTGTCTAGAGGGGGGGCGGGGAGGGGGGAGGATGGCAGTTCTAATCGAGTTGAAGAATGCAGGAGAGTCACGGAAACATGTTGGAGAAGCACTGGGATAAGGAGAAGTGGCCCAGGAAGTCTACGGTCTGAGATATTGCGTGTAGATATTACGCGATGTTATCGTAAAGTGGTGTTATCTTGGCTCGGAAGTGTTTAGATACACACACACACACCAGTCGTGTGTGTGCGTGAAAGGGAAGGAGTTGGGATTATTAGAAGTTCCTGCAAAAGTAGGGTTTGGTATATTTTATTTTACCATCCTTAGGGCAGACTCTTGCTATTTGCGTATCTCTTCTGCTCTGAGGTTAAATTTGACATGGCCGTGATCTTTGATCAGAACTTGCTTACTATCGTCTGGGGTTTATTATTCATCAACTGGGTCTGCTTGTTAGTTGGGTCTGCTTGTATAAACTGGGTTTGCTTGCTAGTTGGGTCTACTTGTTAGCTGCTTGCTTGTCTTTCTTTTTAGACATTAGCTAAGTCCCCTTGTCGCTTCATAGCTAGGTTTCCACGTAGCTGGGTCTTGTGCAGTCATTAGCTAAGAGTTATTAGTTACTATGACTGCTTGTTAGTCGTTAGCTTGGTTATCTCTTCAGCTTTCTAGGTGCTGCCTGGGTCTGCTTGTGGTGCATCACGAGTCTGCTTTCAGCAGCTTGTAATCATTCCCCATTTTGTCCAAATTGATTTGATCGTTTTTGTTTCTCGTTCTTTGCGATTGTCTGCCTTCAAGATGACCTCATTAGGTTCCTGGAACCAAAGTGATTTTTCATTGACAATGGAATGTTTCTATATAATTTGTTTTCAATAATTTGCCTCTATCAGATAAATCGTGCGATTATGATCGTGGGCGTGGTGTGGTTATGTTAACATGACAGAACGTATATTCATTCCTTCTTTAACATGTTGTCATACCTTATCATGCCATTTCTAGCCATTAAAAAACGGCAGAATTTTCACTCCATACCGGAACACAGTGAAGTGGCAGGATTTTCGCTCTAAATGAAAATAGAATGAAAAGGCAGAATTTTCACTCCACGTCAGAACAGAATAAAATGGCAGAATGTTCACTCCGTATCAGAACAGAATGAAACGGCAGAATATCCAGTCTTTGGCAGAACAGAATGAAAAGGCAATTTTCATTCCACATCAGAATACAATGAAAAGGCAGCATGTTCACTACTCCACATCAGAACAGAATGAAATGGTAGAATTTTCACTCTACATCAGAACAGAATGAAATGGCAGAATTTTCTGTCCTTGTAAGAACAGAATGAAATGACAGAATTTTCACTGTACATCAAAACAGAATGAAAGGGCAGAATCTTCCACTAATCCACATCAGAACAGAATGAAATGGCAGAATTTTCACTCCACATCAGAACAGCATGAAAAGGCAGAATTTTCACCCCACATCAGAACAGACTGAAAAGGTAGATTTTCAGCCAAACAGAATGAAATGGCAGACTGTCCACCACTCCACATCAGAACAGAATGAAATGGCAACTACTAAAAGCAAGCTTCCATGGTGAGTGACGGAAGACGTCAAATCATTCCGTGTCATTCCCAATTCTTTGGCATGTTCATGCATATAGATTGAACGAGATGAAATGCAAACTTATGCTAAGCTCTTGTCGATAAATGTAGGTTAGCAAGACCAAAGAGTTTCCAATTCAAGGTAAAAACAATGGCAGGACTGTTTCTACCAGCAGTATTAACCGTAGGGGGTAGTGCCGCCAGTGCACCTCATGCAGTATACTGTAGGCATTACTTAAGGTTCTTTGCAGCCTGCCTTCGGCCCCTATTTGCCAACCCCTTGCGTTCCTTTTACCGTACCTCTGTTCATATTCTCTTTCTTCCTTCTTGCTATCCACCCTCTCCTAACAATTGTTTCATAGTGCAAATGCGAGGTTTCCTTCTGTCACACCTTTCAAACCTTTTACTGTTAATTTCCGTGCCAACGCTGAATGACCTCATAGGTCCCAGTGCTCGGCCTTCGGTCTAAATTCTACATTCAATCAATCAAACTACCATCGGTATTGATGGTGGCTGTTCAGAACGTACAGGGAAGGGTCTCTGGTGTACCGGATTGGTCTGATATTTTGGGCGGATGTTGAGTTCACCATTGCCCCTTTATTTGTCATATCTAGGGCGTAATTAGTTCTGTAGTGCTGGTAGGAATACCTTACCTTGGTTTAATACGTACGGTAGTAGTCCCCTGTCACTGATAGGAGACGCGTGGTTTGGAAAATACTTCTGGAATACTTTCCCCGTGGCTTATAAAGTACCGGAGTCAGGTCTAAATAGTTAGACTAGTTGGTGGTGAAATAGTTAGATTACTTTGACAAAGGAAACCTGCCAAAAGCTTCAGGGTGACTAATGTTACTAATTAACGGAAGGGAGTAAGAAATGAAAGATACGAGAACAGGATAATTTTATAATTGGCGAAGGAATTATAGCAATGGAAATATACAGATGTATAATTAGCATATGCATTTTACTTTCTTAACCAACATAATGTACAGAGCCTGATTCTGCAGAGATTTTTGATCATGCATGTTATGTTTCATGTAAAAGTTTTTTGTTTTTATTTTTTTTTCCAGCGAGTGCTTTCATTATTTTATTAACATGACCATTTGTTTCTCCGACAGGTATGTATATGTTGGTTCACGGCCCAGGGGGCCCTTTGACAGGTGAATGGAAGGCTTAAGGTAATGAGGAATTATTATACTTTTTAAAATAAATTTATACAGTATTTATAAATATAAAATATATATATATATATATATATATATATATATATATATATATATATTTATATTTATTATATATAATATATATATATATATATATATATATATATATATATATATATATATATATATATATATAATTACCTACCAATGAGAAAATTTCTCCATAGTTAATAGTGATTTAATTTTGTTAACTACTAACCGCAATGGCGCAAGACTTTATTGTTCATAGATTTTATTTTTAAGTCTGCTACTTAGATAAGGTACGAATTTGGTATTCACAAGGGTCATATTGATGCTACGGGTTTACTTCATGTGGTTAATGTTGCAACATGATCAGAGTTAGTTCCTCTTGGTTTTTCACTCATTTTTTGTTATATAAAAAAATTATGGCTTTGTATAGATGTGACATGTTCGTTTTTTTCACCTTTATCGCCATTTAATTTTAGTTAATGAGTGACTCTCTCTCTCTCTCTCTCTCTCTCTCTCTCTCTCTCTCTCTCTCTCTCTCTCTCTCTCTCTCTCTCTCTCAGGGTCTCGCGGGAACATCGCCACAAAACGCTATAGGGGGAACAAAAATTGATCTCTCTCTCTCTCTCTCTCTCTCTCTCTCTCTCTCTCTCTCTCTCTCTCTCTCTCTCTCTCTCTCTCTCTCTCAGGAGACCCACCACAGTTTTATTCATTGTTATTCACTGTCATCAGCTCTCCCGTTTTTCCTTTTGAGTGATAAGTTGTTGATGACTCTTATGGGTAGGTTAATTAACATTCATTTTTGACATAAAACCTTTAATCTACCTCTTGTTTTTCTTAGCGATTTGGATATTGGCATCGTAAACAAAGAATTGAGCACCTTAATGTCACGTATTGGAATGTTTAATAGATTTATTTAGAAAAGAATGAACAGATTTTCCATGAAAAAATGCATCAGCGACGCGAGATTGGAAGTTTGTATCTTGTAGGATTGCCCAAAATTTTCAGTTGACAAAATATGAATGAAAAAAATAAATAAAAGCATCCTTCGAACCAGCCTGGTAAGGTAAAACTATTTTGATAATAATAATAATAATAATAATAATAATAATAATAATAATAATAATAATAATAATAATTTATTTCGAGTTACGCTGAACTTGTTGTTTTGCTCTGTGTGTCAACTGTCGCCTTGCTAAGTGTTGTTTAGTCCCCGGAAGTGAAATATTTCATTTGTCACAGGTCAGGCTTAATGAACAGCAGACTGTGTTCATAAAGCTTCCATGTAATATAATTATGATTCGGAGATTTGTCCCGCTTGAGTGCAAAATTAATTTTAGTGAACTCCACCGTAGGGGGTTAGTGCCGTCAGTGCGCCTCACGCGGTGCACTGTAGGCATTACCTAAGGTTCTTTGCAGCGTCCCTTCGGTCCCTGGCTGCAACCACTTTCATTTCTTTTACTGTGCCTCCGTTCATATTATTTTTCTTCATTCTCTCTCCGCATGACACGACCATACCACTGGGTCTTCTTTCCTGGTGGGCCTTCTTCGATATCTCCCGTACCTTAACCATTCCTCAGATCAGTTCATTTCTCTAATAAACAAGTAAAAAATGCGCCAAAATATCTTCGGCGCAATCGACTTTTCTATACAGCGCATAATCAAGGTCATCGAAAACAGATCTATCTTTAGATGGTCTCGGCGTAATGCTGTATGAACCGCAACCCATGAAACTCTCATTCAGCCGTGGTAGCCCGTGTTGTTGCGTTACCAGAAGCACGATTATGGCTAAATTTATCCTTAAATAAAATAAAAACTACTGAGGCTAGAGGGCTGCAATTTGGTATGTTTGATGATAGGAGGGTGGATGACCAGCATACCAATTTGTAGCCCTCTAGCCTCAGTAGGTTTTGAGGTCTGAGGGCGGACAGAAAAAAGTGCGGACAGAAAAGAGTGCGGACAGAAAAAAGAGCGGACAGAAAAAGAGTGCGGACAGAAAAAAGTGCGGACGAACCGACAAAACCGTCACAATAGTTTTCTCTTACAGAAAACTAAAATAAAAGGAAGAATTTGCATTTCTTCCTAAAGGCGAAGAGGCCGAGTTCGGTAGCAGATCGAGGAACAGGAGGAGGCCAGTTCACTTCTTCTTCTTCCTCCGCAGAAATCTTCCTCTCCCCCCGGAGGGTGGGGAAGTAATTATATTAAGAGAAAACAAAGGTCACGAGGTGTGCGCGGCGCTGCTTTTAGTCAAGAAAATCTTGTCACAGTTTTTTTTATTTATTTATTTTTTTTCAAGGGGGATATTGAAAGGAAGTTCAAAGGTTCAAATTTCCCCCCATTAGGTGAGTATAGCGCCGTCAGTGCACCGCATTCGGTGCACTGTAGGCAGTACTTTAAGGTTCTTTGAGGCGTCCCTTCGGCCCCTAGCTGCATCCCCTTTTATTCCTTTTACTATACCTCCGTTCTTATTCTCTTCCATCTTGCTTACCACCCTCTCCTAACAATTGTTTCTCAGTGCAACTGCGAGGTTTTCTTCTTGTTAAGCCTTACAAACCTTCTTTACTCTCAATTCCCCTTTCAGCGCTGAATGACCTCGTAGGTCCAAGCGCTTGGCATGTGGCTGAAATTTAATGTCCCATTCCATTCTCTTGGAAGGACATTAGAAAATAGTTTTTTGGTGTTCATCATGAATCATGTTTAAGGTGCTGTTAATCAAACCCTTGCTTATGGCTTTCCTACACCTGACAAACTTATTTGTGTCGTTTTGTCGTTATATCTGTCCTCGTTGACGGAGTGGCATCTGCTCCTTTCCTCATTTCTAGAGGGAATCCTTAGAGGTAAGTTCTTGTTTTCAATCTGTTTAACTCATTCTTTTTGTATGTTGATATGCTACCCCACATTGTTCCATCGTTTTACACCTCATTTACTCTCATTCTCTAATTCGTTTTCTCTCAGATACCGTTTTTTTTAGATCTTGAGGGCTTATCTAAACAGACATTCATTATGTAGTCGATAGTTAATTTCTGCCTGTCTCTGCTTATGTTCCAATGTACACACACACACACACACACACACACACACACACACACACATACATATATATATATATATATATATATATATATATATATATATATATATATATATATATACAGTACATTGCCAGTTATAAAAACATGACTACCCTGATGCTATTTTCCTTGCATTTTAATACAGCTTTATCTTTTTGTTAATGCATTAATTTATTTTTCTTTTTGATGAGTGAGATTTTTTTCCTGTATTTCCTTTTACTTTCTCTTACTTCCTAATGAGCGATATATATATATATATATATATATATATATATACATATACATATATGTACACTATATATATATATATATATATATATATATATATATATATATATATATATATTATTTATATAATGTATGTGTATAACATATATAATATATATATGTATATATAAAAATAATCAATAACAGTAAATGCGGAACAGAAATAAGGATCGGACCCAGGTCTTGCCTTTCAAAAATAAAGAGAGAACAAGAACAGGCATCACCACCTGAAGACCAATTCATTTGCTGTCTCAGAGGCGTCTCTGTCGAAGACGCCGATTTCATCTCAGCGCTTTGATGACCTTTTGCACACACACACGAATCTAATCTAGAGGTGCATCATTCTCTTGGCGAAGGCGTCTTCCTTCCACAGGAAGATTGCATTATTATTATTATTATTATTATTATTATTATTATTATTATTATTATTATTATTATTATTGTTATTACTACTATTACTAAGGAATTCACAATCTCGAGGAAAATAATGTGTAATAAAAATCCACAATTATTATTTTACATAGACATATATTTAATATATAATTGTGGATTTTTATTAAATAATAATAATAATATTATTATTATTATTATTATTATTATTATTATTATTATTATTATTATTATTATTATTATTATTATTATTATTCAGAAGGTGAACCCTATTCATGCGGAAGAAGCCCACTACAGGGGCCATTGACATGAAATTCAAGCTTCCAAAGAAGACGGTGCTCATTAGGAAGTAAGAGAAAGTAATGAGAAAACAGCAAGAAATCTCACGTATGAAAAGGAAAATAAATGGATACGTTAACAGCTAGATAAAAATATATTAAAGGACAAGGAAAATAGCATTAAGGTAGCAATGCACTGCATCTTCGCTTGAACTTTTGAAGTTCCAATTGCCCGACATCCTCAGGGGGACTGTTCCATAGTGAGAAGTTCCCCTATTTTGTTAAGTTAGGAGAATTGTTCCACAGTGAGAAGTTTCCTTATTTTGTTTAATGAGGAGTGTTGTTCCATAGTGAGGAGTTTCCCTATTTTTTTTAATGAGGAGAATTGTTCCATAGTGAGGAGTGTCCCTATTTTGCTTAATGAGGAGAATTTTTCCTTAGTGAGAAGTTTCCTTGTTTTGTTTAATGAGGAGAATTGTTCCATAGTGAAGTGATACCATTTGTTTCGGAGAATTGTTCCATAGTGAGAAGTTTCCCTATTTTGTTTTAAATCGTGTTTTAGTGAGAGGTGTCCCTATTTGTTTAATGAGCTGAAATAGTGAGAAGTTTCCTAATTTGTTTAATGAGGAGAATTGTTCCATTGTGAGAAGTGTCCCTATTTTGTTTAATGAGGAGAATTGTTCCATAGTGAGAAGTTTCCCTATTTTGTTCAGTGAGGAGAATTGTTCCATAGTGAGAAGTTCCCTATTTTGTTTAATGAGGAGAATTGTTCCATAGTGAGAGGTGTCCCTATTTTGTTTAATGAGGAGAATTGTTCCATAGTGAGAAGTTTCCCTATTTTGTTTAATGAGGAGAATTGTTCCATAGTGAGAGGTGTCCCTATTTTGTTTAATGAGGAGAATTGTTCCATAGTGAGAGGTGTCCCTATTTTGTTTAATGAGGAGAATTGTTCCATAGTGAGAAGTTTCCCTATTTTGTTTAATGAGGAGAATTGTTCCATAGTGAGAGGTGTCCCTATTTTGTTTAATGAGGAGAATTGTTCCATAGTGAGAGGTGTCCCTATTTTGTTTAATGAGGAGAATTGTTCCATAGTGAGAGTTACCTTGTGACCTATTTTTGTTTAATGAGGAGAATTGTTCCATAGTGAGAGGTGTCCCTATTTTGTTTAATGAGGAGAATTGTTCCATAGTGAGAGGGTGTCCGTATTTTGTTTAATGAGGAGAATTGTTCCATAGTGAGAAGTTTCCCAATTTTGTTTAATGAGGAGAATTGTTCCATAGTGAGAGGTGTCCCTATTTTGTTTAATGAGGAGAATTGTTCCATAGTGAGAAGTTTCCCTATTTTGTTTAATGAGGAGAAAAAAGAGGCGTCCCTATTTTGTTTAATGAGGAGAATTGTTCGTTAGTGAGAAGTTTCCTATTTTTGTTTAATGAGGAGAATTGTTCCATAGTGAGAAGTTTCCTATTTTGTTTAATGAGGAGAATTGTTCCATAGTGAGAAGTTTCCTATTTTTGTTTAATGAGGAGAATTGTTCCATAGTGAGAGGTGTCCCTATTTTGTTTAATGAATTGTTCCATAGTGAGAAGTTTCCCTATTTTTGTTTAATGAGGAGAATTGTTCCATAGTGAGAAGTTTCCTATTTTGTTTAATGAGGAGAATTGTTCCATAGTGAGAAGTTTCCTATTTTGTTTAATATATTGTTCCATAGTAGAGGCGTCCCTATTTTTTGTTTAATATTGTTCCATAGTGAGAGGCGTCCCTATTTTGTTTAATGTTTAATGAGGAGAATTGTTCCATAGTAGTTGTTTAATGAGGAGAATTGTTCGTTAGTGAGAAGTTTCCCTATTTTGTTTAATGAGGAGATTGAGTGAGAGTTTCCCTATTTTGTTTAAGAGAGAATTGAGTGAGAAGTTTCCCTATTTTGTTTAATGAGGAGAATTGTTCCATAGTGAGAGGTGATTTTTTGTTTAATGAAGATTGTTCCACAGGCATTGAAGACCTATTTTGTTTAATGAGGAGAATTGTTCCATATCTATTTTGTTTAATGAGGTGAATTGTTCCATAGTGTCCCTATTTTTGTTTTAATGAGGAGAATTGTTCCATAGTGAGAGGCGTCCCTATTTTTGTTTAATGAGGAGAATTGTTCCATAGTCTCCCTATTTTTGTTTAATGAGGAGAATTGTTGTTAGTGACCTATTTTGTTTAATGAGGAGAATTGTTCCATAGTGAGAAGTTTTCTATTTTTGTTTAATGAGGAGAATTGTTCCATAGTGAGAGGTTCTATTTTGTTTAATGAGGAGAATTGTTCCTGAGAGGCGTCCCTATTTTGTTTAATGAGGAGAATTGTTCCATAGTGAGAAGTTTCCCTATTTTTGTTTAATGAGGAGAATTGTTATTGAGAGGCGTCCCTATTTTGTTTAATGAGGAGAATTGTTCCATAGTGAGAGGCGTCCCTATTTTGTTTAATGAGGAGAATTGTTCCATAGTGAGAAGTTTCCCTATTTTGTTTAATGAGGAGAATTGTTCCATAGTGAGAGGTGTCCCTATTTTGTTTAATATTGTTCCATAGTGAGAAGTTTCCTATTTTGTTTAATAGGATAATTGTTTAGAGTTTTTATTTTTGTTTAATGAGGAGAATTGTTCCATAGTTTTTATTTTGTTTAATTATTGTTCCATTGAGAGGCGTCCCTATTTTGTTTAATGAGAGGAGAATTGTTCCATAGTGAGAGGCGTCCTATTTTGTTTAATGAGAATTGTTCCATAGTAGGCGTCCCTATTTTTGTTTAATGAGGAGAATTGTTCCATTATTATTTTTGTTTAATGAGGAGAATTGGTGAACCTATTTTGTTTAATGAGGAGAATTGTTCCATAGTGAGAAGTTTCCCTATTTTGTTTAATGAGGAGAATTGTTCCATAGTGAGAGGCGTCCCTATTTTTGTTTAATGAATTGTTCCATAGTGAAATTTTGTTTAATAGGAGAATTGTTCCATATTGAAGCGTCCCTATTTTGTTTAAAGAATTGTTCCATAAGTGAGAAGTTTCCCTATTTTGAGGAGAATTGTTCCAAGTGAAGTGTCCCTATTTTGTTTAATGAGGAGAATTGTTCCATAGTGAGAGGCGTCCCTATTTGTTTAATGAGGAGAATTGTTCCATAGTGAGAGGCGTCCCTATTTTTGTTTAATGAGGAGAATTGTTAGTTTCCTATTTTGTTTAATGAATGTCCCTATTTTGTTTAATGAGGAGAATTGTTCCATAAGAATATTTTGTTTAATGAGGAGAATTGTTCCAAATAGTCCCTATTTTGTTTAATGAGGAGAATTGTTCCAATGCACTGCATATTTTGTTTAATGAGGAGAATTGTTCCATTTTGAAGTTCCCTATTTTGTTTAATGAGGAGAATTGTTCCATAGTGAGAGGCGTCCCTATTTTGTTTAATGAGGAGAATTGTTCCATAGTGAGAAGTTTCCCTATTTTGTTTAATGAGGAGAATTGTTTATAGTGAATCCCTATTTTGTTTAATGAGGAGATTGAAGTTCCCTATTTTGTTTAATGAGGAGAATTGTTCCATAGTGAGAAGTTTCCCTATTTTGTTTAATGAGGAGAATTGTTCGTCCTATTTTGTTTTGTTTAATGAGGAGGCGTCCTATTTTGTTTAATGAGGAGAATTGTTCCATAGTGAGAAGTTCCCTATTTTGTTTAATGAGGAGAATTGTTCCATAGTGAGAGGTGTCCCTATTTTGTTTAATGAGGAGAATTGTTCCATAGTGAGAAGTGTCCCTATTTTGTTTAATGAGGAGAATTGTTCCATAGTGAGAAGTTTCCCTATTTTGTTTAATGAGGAGAATTGTTCCATAGTGAGAAGTTTCCCTATTTTGTTTAATGAGGAGAATTGTTCCATAGTGAGAGGTGTCCCTATTTTGTTTAATGAGGAGAATTGTTCCATAGTGAGAGGCGTCCCTATTTTGTTTAATGAGGAGAATTGTTCCATAGTGAGAGGCGTCCCTATTTTGTTTAATGAGGAGGATAAAATGTTCCAGAAAATGCTAGATGAAATACAAGGAACCTAATAACTAAGAAGTAACAGTTGGAGAGGCTGGACAGCAAAGTGAAAATGAAAAAAGGCTGGAGCAAAGTGAAAATAAGAAGTAACAGTTGAGAGGCTGGGAGCAAGAGGAAAATAAAGAAAAAGGCTGGGCAAAGTGAAAATAAGAAGTAACAGTTGGAGAGGCTGGACAGCAAAGTGAAAAAAGGAAACGGGAGCAGAGGTAAAGAAAAAGGCTAAAAAGTATGCCCAGCCAGGGGCCGAAGGGACACCGCAAACACCCTTTAGTGATGCCTGCAGTGCGCCACGTGATGCACACCGATTGCACTAACCCTCTACACTAGTGAGCGGTTGTTGCTTGATCGGATTACATGTACTCAGGAAAGATCAACTTCTCGAAATCTTTGGTTTCCTTAAAGAAACAATATTTGAAATTCCAGATACCAACTTGTATTTTGGGTTCCCAAATGAGGATATTTTTAGGATTCTTTGTATCTACTTGCTAAATTCTTCAGTTGCTGCAAAACTTCCTGTTGTGTGAATATTGAACATTGTCATCCTAACCTGAGTTGTTCTTATACCGAGGGTCTCCTTGCTTCGCTGAAGTAGGTATAATTAAACGTAAAATGCCAGCCTTTGACGTCAAACTGTACCACACACACACACACACAGAGAGAGAGAGAGAGAGAGAGAGAGAGAGAGAGAGAGAGAGAGAGAGAGAGGTCAAACTGTCTAATTATAGAGTAGAACCCAATATATATATATATGTATATATAATAGAGAGAGAGAGAGAGAGAGAGAGAGAGAGAGAGAGAGAGAGAGAGAGAGTATAGAGAGAAGCCAAGAGAGAGAGAGAGAGAGAGAGAGAGAGAGAGAGAGAGAGAGAGAGAGATCAAACTACCAAATTATAGAGCAGAAGCCAATAGAGAGAGAGAGAGAGAGAGAGAGAGAGAGAGAGAGAGAGAGAGAGAGAGAGAGAGAGAGAGTCAAACTACCAAATTATCAAACAGAAGCCAAGAGAGAGAGAGAGAGAGAGAGAGAGAGAGAGAGAAAGAGAGAGAGAGAGAGAGAGAGAGAGAGAGAGAGAGTATAAATACACAGCGAAGAAAGGACGTAGACAAATACATTTTTTTTTGTATTGAACGACTGATGCCTCTAACGAATGTCATCCACATCTGACATTTCGACCAATGGCGTCAGCAGCAGCGAGTCAAAAACAAAAACAGATCAAACGGAGACCGGACAGAAAATTCCTCCGTCCTTATTTCGGGACGCGTTTTGTGAAAAGTGAGTGTATTCACACTGAGCGCAGACTATGGACGCGAAGTCAATTTGGAGAGAGGGAGGGGGAAAAAAAGGGAGTGAGTTTTTTTTGTTTGGTTTTTCTTTTTATTTATATTGCTACATTATTATTTTTCGGTTACTTTTCAAAGGCGGCTTTGTTTTTCCAATTTTTTTTTTTCGAAGTAAAGCTGGCGATACCGACCCTATTCTCGTTTTCTCCGAAGCGCTCTCTCTGAGAGAGAGAGAGAGAGAGAGAGAGAGAGAGAGAGAGAGAGAGAGAGAGAGAGATCCGTCAGTATCGTTCTATGGCAATGTTCTACTCCCGAGAGAGAGAGAGAGAGAGAGAGAGAGAGAGAGAGAGAGAGAGAGAGAGAGAGAGAGAGAGATTCTCGATCCCTCAGTAGCATTCTGTGGCAATGTTCTACTCCTGAGAGAGAGAGAGAGAGAGAGAGAGAGAGAGAGAGAGAGAGAGAGAGAGAGAGAGAGAGAGGGAGAGAGAAAGAAGGTAAGACTTAACCAGTCTTATTCCTGATATAGAAAGTGAAATAAGTAGAAACTTCCCCTCTCACCCCCCCCCAAAAAAAAAAGAAAACTACACAAGTATAAATCTCAAGGGCCGATCATAAACAATCTTCTTCTTGCAACCAGAAGAAAGAAGAGCGAAGTGAGTCGCAAACCCCATTGACTAGGGCGAGACGTCAAGTCCTCGGAGGAGGAGGAAGAGGAGGAGGAGGAGGAGGAGGAGGGAGGGAGGTCCTATGGAGGTGAGCTGCGTAGCCGAGGAACACTTCAGCATTTGATAGTCACTTCTAACACTTATGAATGGAAAGATTACCAACATTTATGAAAGGGAAAGATTCCCAACACTTATAAAGGGAAACATAACCAACACTTATAAAGGGAAAGATTACCGACACTTACAAAGGGAAAGATTACAACTCCTGTAGAGACTTATAAAGCGAAAGATTACCAACACTTATAAGGGGAATAATTACCAACACTTATAAAAGGGGAAAGATTACCGACACTTACAAAGGGAAAGATTACCAACACTTATAAAGGGATATTTTGCCAACACTTATAAAAGGGGAAAGATTGCCAACACTTATAAAGGGAAAGATTACAAACACTTATAAAGGGATATTTTACCAACACTTATAAAAGGGGAAAGATTGCCAACACTTACAAAGGGAAAGATTACCAACGCTTATAGAGACTTATAAAGGGAAATATTACCAACACTTATAAAGGGAACGATTGCCAACGCTTACAAAGTAAAAGATTACCAACGCCTACAGAGATTTATAAAGGGAAATATTACAACACTTTATAAAGGGAAATATTACCAACACTTATAAAGGGAAATTCTACCAACACTTACAAAGGGAAAGATTACCAACATTTACAAAGGGAAAGATTACCAACACTTCTAAGTTAAAGATTCAGAAGCGTCTTAAGAACGCGATAACGTCTCGCTGGCGCTTCCCATATCTAATTCTTATTGCTACTCCAGAATCTAATAAAACGTCCTGGCTTCGAATTTCAGCATCCTTCGAGACATCTTCGGGAGTCCTGAAGGAGTGAAAGTGAGAGTCCTACAGAGATCTGTGAATAAGTAGTAATGGATCCATTTCTCCTCGCTGTAAAA
>NC_089795.1:85245162-85262662 GCF_040412425.1 Macrobrachium rosenbergii
AGATTGGAAAGTGACATAAGTTGTCTTTGGAGGGGACTGTTGAGCCTACTCTCCTTTATGAAGTTACGTGGGTATGTTGAATGCGAATGACAAGAAAAAAAAAATGTTGAAGCTGCTGAGATGAACTTGTTACCCAGAATATAAAGAAAAGAATAACTGAAAGAGAGTGAAATATGGAGATATGAAGAAGTACTACACAGGTTAGTGTAGGTGAAAGGATGGATGAGACTAGTTTAAGGTGGTTTGGCCAGGTGGAAGACTGGACTAGAATAGGTTGTTGAGAAGAGTCTGTAATTCAGAGATATTTGAAACGTATTTGTGGGTGTTGGAAGTGGCTAAAATAGTGGAAGTTTTACGGAATTTGGCCTTATCCCCGATTTAGCAGTTAAAATATGAATGTATAGTGCTTACAGCTTCCTGTTTAGAAAGGATATAAATTATATATTATTATTATTATTATTATTATTTAGAAAATGAACCCTATTCATGTGGAGCGAGCCCACAGGGCCATTGACTTGAAATTCAAGCTTCCAAATAGTATGGTGCTCATTAGGAAGTAATAGAAGGTAAAGAGAAATACAGAAAGAAGAGAACTCACTTACTGAAAAGAAGAAATAAGTTAATAAGTAGATAAAAATGTATTAAAATGCAAGGAGAATAGCTTTAGGGTAGTAATGCATCGCATCTCCGCATGGACTTTTGAATTTCCAATAGATTTTGATTTGATATAAAAACAGAGAGAGAGAGAGAGAGAGAGAGAGAGAGAGAGAGAGAGAGAGAGAGAGAGAGAATATGATTAACAATGACTTTTCTCCACTGAAAAAAGGAACGGAAGCATAAGTACCAAGGAACCGCCGCTAGGATACTCGGTGGAAAGAAAAAAGTGATGATGAGAGAAATGAGTTGATGCTACGTGTGGAAACTAGGAAATGAGGTGTTGGAGGATATAGGCCTAACGGCCTGAAGTAGTAGGCATTGTTGTAGCCTCTCAAACTTTGGCACTTTTGGTCGTTTATATGGGACTTTATTTCTCTTGGAGAAGTAATCCTCGGAGTTATCTCTAGTTCAGCTAAGTAGGGATAATGTTTTGTTTTTCTTGCGAGTTCTAATGATAGGTAGAGTTCTGCTAACCAGTCCCTGTGTGGACGAGTTTACTTATCTGTGGACGAGTTTGCTTATCTGTTGGCGATTTTGTTTATCTGTGGTCGATTGTGCTTATCTTTGGACGACTTTGCTGATCTGTGGGAGATTGTGCAGTGTGGACGATTGTGCTTATCCTTGGATGACTTTCCTTATCTGTGGACGATTGTGCTTACCTGTGGACGAGTTTGCTTATCTGTGGACGATTGAGCTTATCTGTGGACGAATTTGTTTATCTGTGGACGACTCTGCCTATCTGTGGACAAGTTTGTTTATTTTATTTATTCGTGGACGAGTTTACTTTGTATCGACTAGGACCACATTTAGCCATAGTCTTTGAAGCTGATGGTCATTGACGCTTAAGAAAACGCTAGATTACTTGGTAGAATAGGCACGTGGAGCCTAGATCAGTATCTTACATATCATGACCGTAATACAATCGCCATCTCACCATATGTCATTAGGGGCTGTGGTGAAATAAGCCATTTCTTGATTACTTATGGTAGTCATGTAAAGGGGTTAGTAATATGTAGCTTTTCATTTTGTAAGTCAACTGCAAAGACACCAACATGGCGTTTCTTAAAACATCCGCAAAACAGCCAGTGACATATTCTTTGTTAGGAGAAACGAGGTACAGAGTAAATGTTATAATGCACATTCTTGTAGGCCTGCAGTGCTATGATTCCCCGCCCACTAAATGGCAAATGTGGTATATTTTTGCATTGCCACAGATACTGAAAAGGCACCTGTGCCACAAAAACACTTTGATCAATGTTTTGTCACCGTGCAATAAATGCCAGGATTAACAGGTGCCAGAAACATTTTTCGAAGTATAATGATGTCTTCTGCATCAGTCACCATTCAGCGCAATATAGTATCATATCTTGTGAAGGAAGCATTGGGGATGTTTAAATGGATGTTGTGGCCATTAATATAAGTTTGAATTTTATCCCTTAACTACCCTTTACTAAAATTTTCTAAAGCTGAGCTCTCACGGTGCGTTCTCAAGTTGAGTTCTCAAACTGCGTTCTCAAGTTTAATTCTCAAGCTGCGTTCTCAAGCTGCGTTCTCAAGCTGAGTTCTCAAGTTGTGTTCTGAAGCTGCATTCTCAAGCTGTGCTCTCAAGTTGCGTTCTCAAGCTGAGTTCTCATGCATTCCCAAGCTCAGTTCTCATGCTGCGTTCTCAAATTGAGTCCTCAAGCTGATTTCTCAAGCTGCATTCTCAAGTTTTGTTCTCAAGCTGAGCTCTTATGCTGCATTCCCGAGCTGAGTTCTCACGCTGCGCTCTCAGGCTGCATTCTCAAGCTGAGTTCTCACGCTGCGTTCTCAAGCTGAGTGTGTCGTGACGCCGGTTTTAATAGACATAAATCACATATCTCAAGCTGAGTTCTCACGCTACGTTCTCAAGCCGAGTCCTCAGCTGAAGTGGAATCGTGATTCGCTCTACATTACATCATTCTAGAACGGGGTTCTAGGCTGTTAATTACCTTGAGGTTGTCTTTAATGGAGACCTGAATGGGTCATCATCATTGCTGGAGGTGGGGAGGTATTGATGGCGATGGCCTTTAGGAAAGGACTTGGGTGACTTGGACCTACACTTTTAAATATTCAGAAGGTTTAGTTATATATTTCAGTTTTTCCTTTTAAAAGGAAAGAGAATAATAGTAGTAGTAGTAGGTAATAATATTATCTACCATAAAATTAGTAGAAACAAGATTCTTTAACACATTTCCTTGTCTAAAAAACAGTTCATTACTAACAGAAATATCTTTGCTAACAGCCATCATGCTTAGCAAAGAGAAGAATTTTATTAAAGTATCTTTAAAATTCGTATAGTAAATTGGAGTAAAACAGATCTGTTACTTGAACATAGAAATTTGTTTTTGGGTGGATATGTTTCTTTGCCATATTAATTTTTTGTATTAAGTTTGTAGGATAATTATCAGAAATGTGGTCACCGTTTCGACCGGAGAGAGAGAGAGAGAGAGAGAGAGAGAGAGAGAGAGAGAGAGAGAGAGAGAGAGAGAGAGAGAGAGAGAGAGAGAGAGAGAGAGAGAGGTGTCCTTTTGTTCAGTCGTAAGATGATTGAATTGGTCCATTAATATGTGGATTAATTGCATCCATTCGTGTTTGTGTGTTTGTGTGTGTGTGTGTGAGAGAGAGAGAGAGAGAGAGAGAGAGAGAGAGAGAGAGAGAGAGAGAGAGAGAGAGAATAAGTTCATAGGTGTCCTTTTGTTCAGTCTTAAATGATTGAATTAGTCCATTAATATGCGGATTATTTGCATCCATTCGTGTCTGTAAGAGAGAGAGAGAGAGAGAGAGAGAGAGAGAGAGAGAGAGAGAGAGAGAGAGAGAGAGAGAGAGAGAAAGTTCATTGTTGTTCTTTTATTCAGTCGTAAGATGGTTGAATTAGTCCATTAATATGTGGATTATTTGCATCCATTCGTGTTTGTAAGAGAGAACGAGAGAGAGAGAGAGGCTGTCTTCTGTGTGTGAGAAACACACACGTTTACCCTCAGTGCTATAGTTTACCTGTGTAACTTCTTCAAGAAATGAAATCTCGTTACCTTGTTTTGGCGATTTCCCTTCGTATAAAAGATCTGCAAGCAGGTGTTCCCTCTCTCTCTCTCTCTCTCTTACAAACACGAATGGATGCAAATAATCCACATATTAATGGACTAATTCAATCATTTTAAGACTGAACAAGAGGACACCTATGAACTCTCTCTCTCTCTCTCTCTCTCTCTCTCTCTCTCTCTCTCTCTCTCTCTCTCTCACACACACACAAACACAAACGGAAGCAAATAATCCACGCAATAATGAACTAATTCAATCGTCTATCAACTGAACAAAAGAACTCCAATGAACTTATTCACAGAAGAGTGAGAGAGATTATGAGAAGAACGAGCCTTAGAAGAGAGAGAGTGAGAGCCTGGGCCTCAGAAGACAGAGAGAGAGAGAGAGAGAGAGAGAGAGAGAGAGAGAGAGAGAGAGAGAGAGAGCCTAAGAAGAGGGAGACACCAGCGAAGATTTTCGTCCACGTAGAACTTGGGAATTAACGGTCGCAAGTTACGCTAAGATTTTGGAAGTAATTTTCCAAGTTGTTTAATTCCTCCCCGCGTTGCCTGTAGATGAAGGTCTCTTGGAAGTGTGTTCCACAAATGATTTTCCTCTTCTTTTTCTTTTTTTTTTTTAATGCAAAGGACGCTCTGTCTCTCGTTTTTTCGTCTCCTGAGGACTCTCGGGTATGTGGACGAAGTTTTTAATGAATTCGTTATTGCGTTTGTGCAGATTTTTATGTCTTTTAAATATACACTTTACAATATGTATGTATGTATGTGATATATATATATATATATATATATATATATATATATATATATATATATATATATATATATATATGTGTGTGTGTGTGTGTATGATTCTGTGATTAAACAGACCAAAAGCGAATCATTGGTAGCTCAGGAAATGCAGTTGAAATCATAACGTAAATGTCTCGTCGTCTGCAGAGAGAGAGAGAGAGAGAGAGAGAGAGAGAGAGAGAGAGAGAGAGAGAGAGAGAAAGTATACCTTAGTTTAACCAGACCACAGATTTATTTTACGTGGCTAAGAACCAATTGGTTACCTAGCAACGGGACCTACGGCTTTTTGTGGAATCCGAGCCACATTATAACGAGAAATAAATTTCTATCACCAGAAGTAAATTTCTCAAATTCTTCATTGGCCGGTCGGAGAATCGAACGCGGGCCCAGCAGAGTGCTATCCGAGAACGATACCAACCCTCCCAGTGAGGAACTAGAGAGAGAGAGAGAGAGAGAGAGAGAAAACGTAATTACACTTGAGGGCTTGGAAGAAATGAAACTGTTGGACTTAAAATGGATCCTCTCTCTCTCTCTCTCTCTCTCTCTCTCTCTCTCGACCAAAACAGATATCTGTAAGAGGAGAACAATTCCGCAATCTTTCGCCCGTACATTAGTCCCATCACGCTGTCAAAGATAATCTGAGGTTTAGACTAAACGTCACTCCCCGCCCCCCTTCTACTCCCCCACATACCCCTGCTTAAACCCCCACCCAACCCCTCCCTCCTCCATCTTTATTTATGCTTACGAAAGGTCTTCTGTTTAAAACCCACGCAGTGATTCGAATCTCCGATTTTGGTCGTCGGCGAAAAAAGAAAGAATGTTTCAATTCTGTTCTTCGAACTCCAGTTCGATATTATTATTATTATTATTATTATTATTATTATTATTATTATTATTATTATTATTATTTACAGGACTGATGCTCAGTGCTTTAGTTGTCGTAGATATATAGACAAAACCGGTCAGGATATACACACTGTATATATATATATATATATATATATATATATATATATATATATATATATATATATATATATATATATATATATATATATAGACTTGTGACTCAATTGGAAGGCAAGGCGGTACCAACTTTCAATTGAAAGGCTTGGTTCGATCGATGTCAGTCAGAAAATTCTGTTCCACACGTACTTGTGTGTTGATTAATTCTATATGTATGTATGTATATATATATATATATATATATATATATATATATATATATATATATATATATATACATATATATGTATGTGTGTGTGTGTATTTGTGATCTGTAATTAAGTAGACCAAAAATTTCTGTTCCACACGTACTTGTGTGTTGATTAATTATATATATATATATATATATATATATATATATATATATATATATATATATATATATATATATATATATATATATATATATATATATATATATTTATATATATATATATATATATATATATATATATATATATATGTGTGTGTGAGTGCATTTGTGATCTGCAATTAAGTAGACCAAAAAATAAGAAACGCTGCTAACTTTTAAAGTATTTCAAAATCGCATTGGCCGTACGTTCTTCCTTCAACACAAAACCAAACATACTCTTACAGGAACAAGACATAGAAACAAATGAATAAATAAATACACAAATATAAAAACTCTTATAAAAACGCAAAAGACAAATCATATACCCAACATCCTTCCTGCTAGATGCCCACCACCACGGTACTACTCGTTTTGTGTTATTTGATTTCCCGAATCGGCTCCATGAATATTAAAACCGCCTGAATTTTTAATGAGGGAGGATTGTTTGAGTTTCGTTTCATTTGCCGCATAAAAATATGATCATATTCGTATTAACTCACTTTGTTTGTTTCGATTATGTCAGTTACTGCGAGTGGTGGGAAGTGGAAGCTGTGGTTTCTTGCGAGATGCGATTTTTGCCTTTTTGGTGTGGTTTTTGATACGTTACAAATTGAGTCAGCTTGCTCCAACAAGCGAAGCGGTTTTGCCTTGGTTTGTCACAGATGACGTCAGTGTTCTTCAACAGTTTCTTATTGGTTTTCATTTTCATTTCTTATTAGTTTTCTGTTTGTTTGTCACAAATTAGGTCAGCGTGCTCCAACAAACGACTTGGCTTCGCATTATTGGTTTTTATTTTGGTTTGTCACAAATTAGGTCAGCTTCCTCCAACAAACCACTCCATTTTGTCTTACTGGTTTTCTTTAAGTTTTCTGTAAAAGAAAACTACTGAGATGGTTTTGTCTGTCCGTCCGCACTTTTTCTGTCCGCCATCAGATCTTAAGAACTGCTAAGGCTAAAGGACTGTAAATTGGTATGTTGATCATCCACCCTCCAATCATGAAACATACCAAATTTCAGCCCTCTAGCCTCAGTAGTTTTGATTTTATTTAAGGTTAAATCTAGCCACAATCCCACTTCTGGCATCGCCATAGGTACCAACAACAGGCCACCACCGGATCGTGGCAGAGTTTCATGGGCCGTGGCTGAGACCACCACCGGACCGTGGCTGAGCTTCATGGGCCGCGGGTGTGCAGAAAACTCGATTGCACCAAAGAAACTTTGGCGCATTTTTGACTTGTTTTATTTGTCACAAATAAGGTCAGCATTCTCCAACAAACTAAACGGTTTTTTCTTATTGGTTTTCTTTTTGATTTGTCATTAACGACGTTACCATGCTCCAAGAAACGAAACGGTTTGTTTTGTCTTATTGAATTTCGTCTTGATTTGTCACAAATGACGTGAACATGCTCTGACAAACGACCGTCGGCATGCTGCTGCTCTGCCTGAATCGTTTTTGTTTGAAAGCTTCGTCCTTTTAAGTGATATTCTTGGATTGCTACTGTAATTTTGCATCGTCAGTTCAGGTTTTGTTGGAGTTACCTGCAGAAGGTGGAATAACCCTTCCGTTGTCAGTGATTCCTTAAAAGACCTTAGGGCACAGGTCCCAATGAGGCCAGAGAGCCATTGGACTTAGTAAGTAAGTAAGACGGGAGAATTAGACGTGCAGAAAGGATGTATTACTTGAGAGAACTTTGTTAAGGAAAGATCAGTGTTAAAAGTCCTCCGAGAAATGGGTGGGCATTAGCCCCTTGTGTTTTGAGATATACATAGGAGGAGGAGGAGGAGGAGGTGGTGGTGGTGGTAGTGGTGGTGGAGGAATAGGAGGTGGTGGTGGTGGTGGTGGAGGAGGAGGAGGAGTAGGAGGTGGTAGTGGTGGTGGTGGAGGAGGAGGAGGAGGAGGTGGTAATGGTGGTGGAGGAGGAGTATTAGGTGGTAGTGGTGGTGGTGGAGGAAGAGGAAGTGGTAATGGTGGTGGTGGAGGAGGAGGAGGAGGAGGAGGTGGTGGTAATAGTAGTGGTGGTGGTGGAGGAGGAGGAGGAGGAGGAGGAGGAGAATTTTGGGTCAAAAGCCTCGGGATTTTAGCCCTGTTGACAACAAATGCGGTACAGAAAAGATTTTAGCTTAAGACGGAACACTGTGGCTGGTTATTGAAGGGAAGGATGATGGGACAGAAAAGATGTTTTGTTGAAACATTAAAATTTTCGATAAAAGGGAGTAAGAAATATGAAAAAAATTATTTAAAACTTAAGATTTTGGTTGAATATTGACAAAAATAAAGGAAAATTTTGGCTGGATCAGAAAGAAATAAAAATATATATATTTAGGCGTAGAGCTAAAATTTTGCCCGATCTTGTCAAATAAGAAGAAAAAAAGAGGTAACCAGATGAAAGATGCTGAATGAATAAACTTCATTGTTGAATGATGAAAATGAAGAAAAAAATTGAAGAAGAAATTTTATTATTTAGTTCGTCAGGCTTATCGAGGTTCCGAGATACGAAAGAGATGTTGACTATTCTTGTTCTAGCGTGTCGTAAACATAAACAAGTAAAAAATGCTCCGAAGTTTCTTCGGCGCACTCGAGTGTTCTGTGCAGCGTATAATCAAGGCCACCTAAAATAGGTCTATTTTTCGATGATCTCGGTATAATGCTTTGTGCGCCGCGGCCCATGAAACTTTGACCACGGCCCGGTTGTGGCCTGGCCTATCTAAATAAAATAAAAACTACTGAGGCTAGATGGCTACAATTTGGTATGTTTGGTGATTGGAGGGTGGATGATCAACATACCAATTTGCAACCCTCTAGCCTCAGTAGTTTTTAAGACCGGAGGGCGGACAGAAAAAAGTGCGGACGGACAGACAAAGCCGGCACAATAGTTTTCTTTTACAGAAAACTAAAAGGTCGTTAATAAATTTAGCTAATTGTTTCTTTATTTTGTTTCTTCATTGCTCAATAGATTTGTTGATTAATTCCATCATTTAATGTTGGGGTTTTCTCTAAGACTCTACAGGAATTGATTTCCAAGTGACTAGCGTCGTGGCTTGCCGCTCAGATGCCGTGGGTTCGCGTATCCCCGAGGGCGATGAAAAATCACTGGCTCTGTAGGCTACTATGATCAGTTACTGCTGCAGTGTGGGGTCTGCGGTGGGAGGTTGAAACAACATTCTTTGGAAGCTTAAAGAATTTCAAGTCAGTGACCCCTTTGGTGTGCTTGTTCCGTGTGAATAGGTTTCATTTAATAAAATAATAATGATAATAATACAGCGAGCTACAAATATATTTGCCAATGATAAATACATTTGTCTAATTCTTGATATTACTTGATATCATCAATGGAATAGAATTAAATTTAGGTCTAATTAGTATCAAACTGGAGTTATAATTGATTAGATAAGCTCATATTTCAAAGGCAAATTCGATATCATCAATGGAACAGAATACCATAAACAGTAGGATCGTAGAGACAGTTCGATGCGTAAAGACACCTCTCTCTCTCTCCAAACATAGGCATCAAACTGGAGTTAAAGCAGGACGTCTCTGTCTCTCTCTCTCTCCAGGGCGAAGATAAATGATGATCTTGATGAAGTTTTGAATAATGGAGCGATGGCATGGGGCGGGGGTACCACCTCTCTCTCTCCCTCCTCCCATTCTCTCTTTCTCTCTCTCTCATTCTCTCTCTCTCTCTCTCTTTCGTAAAACTCTAATATGGTATCGTAGAGATATTTTGTTAACTCTTTCTTACTTAAGACTCTAATATAGTATCAGACTGGAGAGTTTTGTTAACTTTTTATACTCTCTCTCTCTCTCTCTCTCTCTCTCTCTCTCTCTCTCTCTCTCTCTCTCTCTTTCCGTAAGACTCTAATAGGGCATCAAACTGGAGTTAAACTATTAAATTCTCGTAAGACTCTCTCCATCACACACACTCTCTCTCTCTCTCTCTCTCTCTCTCTTTCTCTCTCTCTCCATGCCAGAAAGAAAAACTTTCAGGGCGAAGATAAGTGATGATCTTGATGAAGTTCGGAATAATGGAGCGATGGCATGGGGGCGGGGGTACCACCTCTCCCTCTCCCTCCCCTCCCATTCCCCCCCCTTTTTTTTATCTTCGTCATCTCATTGTATGTAAATTGGCTGCTGTCTCCTTCGGGGAAGTCCCTTGTTCGTGGCCTGCTTGCTTGCTTCCATGCTTGCTTGCTAGGTGCGATGAGGAAAATATGCGGAAAAAAGCAACTTGAACTTTTGCGGGGAGCTTAATGGCTTCTGAGAGCCAGTCTCTCTCTCTCTCTCTCTCTCTCTCTCTCTCTCTCTCTCTCTCTCTCTCTCACACACATATATCAATATTTAAATATGTATATGTACATACTGCACAGTATATACGTATATGTATATATGTATATATATAGATATATATGTATATATATGATTTATGATTTATATATATATTTTTACGTTTGGCCACGGGTTGGTTACTTCAACGAAATATTTATTGGGATAACCCTTGAACAACACTCGCCATGGACAGCCGCAAACACCATAAAGCACTTGAAGAGACAAGATCACAAATAAGAATAATGGTAGGTCGCCAATTGAAAGTTCGATCAATACAAGAGTCTACTTTATTGCACACAGATTATGGCATTTCAAATAGTAGAGTGCTGAGTCAACTCTCAATAAAGAAAATCAATGATAGAATCTAACACCAACACAGAATACTGATTCTACTTGCAGTAAGGAAGTTAATAGTAAAATTTAACAGCACAACGGAGAGCCAGTGGCTCGGGTAATACAGATTTTGGTTCCTTTAGGAATTCAACTACAGTTACAGATTTCTCGCAACACTGCACGTTGATAAGCCTGTCGCAGGAGGGCAGAATTCTCCAGGCAGGATGGGTGTTCTGGAAAACGAGGCTGAACGATATAACACGTGTCTGGAAATAGAATAATCCCAGATAAAGCTTCGTGGAAATGTGGTTTCTCTCAATAGCAATTATAAGCACATGGAAGGAGTGACTTAAGGTTTCAATACGAGCAAGGAACGATTAATTCACTAAATTAACTCACACAGGGAAGCACTTGAACACTGGGTGACGGGATATCAAAGAGTATTTACTGGCGAGAGAAATTATTAAATAAATGAGAGATTCAGTAGAAGGGATAGGGGACTGGTAAAACTCGAATGCCAACAAACTTACTTTGCAGTAATGCCTGGATGATCTGCAATGTCTTCCTTCAGACCTCACGTAGCCTTTTGCGGCTAAGCCGCTTTTGGCCAATGGTTTCCAGTTCACAGAAGGAGTGCTGTAGAGAGAGGGCAGCCCAGGCCCCAGACGATCGTGGGTCACAGCTCCTGGGTGGCAGCAAGACTTCTCTACTGACTAAAAGGCGGAGTGAGAAAGACTAAGGACGAGCACAGGTCCTGATCTGATGATATGACTGTCGATTTCGCCTGAGGGGTGACGCTGTTTGCATCCAACATTTGGGCATCAGCTGACATCTGTAAAGAACATTCGAGAGCCAGTACCAGAGCTCACACAGTAGGAGGTAGATGAAAAAAGGGATTAAAATCTGGGACGTTCGGTCTGCGTCCGGGGCCTGGGTACCTACCACTTAAAGCACAGGACTTTGACCCCTACAATTAGTAAGCAAAGAGACGGTGGCGGCGGAAATCTGTAAGTATATATATATATATATATATATATATATATATATATATATATATATATTTATATATATATATATATATATATATATATATATATATATATAGATATATATATATATATATATATATATATATATATAGAGATAGAGAGAGAGAGAGAGAGAGAGAGAGAGAGAGAGATGAGAACACTTCAAATATCAGGTCTGAGTCCTCACTTTCTCTGTTCTTTTCAGCCATGACCATCACTATGCTCCATAATTCTTTCCATGCTTATGTGCTCAATAATCTTTAAGACCTGACTTTCCTCACTGGGTTAGACCCTACTATTTAGCTCTCTTTGGAGCCTTCATCACTTAGGTTCTTTGCAAAGTCCCTTCGGCCCCTAGCTGCAACTCCATTCATTCCTTTTACTGAACCTCCATTCATATTCTCTTTCTTCCATCTTACTTTCCACCACTTTTCTAACAAATTTGAATAGTGCAACTACGGGGTTTTCCTCCTGTTACATCTTTTCAGTATTTCTTTCAGCGCTGAATGACCTCATAGGTCCCAGCGGTTGGCCTTCTGCATAAAGTGTATATTCTATCTATGTGATACTGTATTTGATTCTCTCAGTTATTTTAAATGTCTAATTTAATTGTTAAATTCAATTAGATCCTTTGTATTTTATTATGATAACGATCCTAACTTTCAGTCTTCAGTCATTTAAATTTCTACCGAGTATCTTCTATTTTTTTTCATTTCGCCTCATTTAACTCTTAATTTTAAGTATATTCTTTTTTTTTATAATATCGATTCAGTGCTCATTCTAATTCACAGTTTTGTTTATCCTTTTTTTTTATCGATGATTTTCTCGCGTCTCCTAGTTTATCGATTTTGCCTCCCTTCCTTTACACACTTAATTTTTTCTCTTGTTTTAGTATTTTTTTCCTTCGTTATTCTTTCCCCCCCGTTATTTTTTTCCGTACCGAGCTGTTGTCCCTCCTCCGTTTACACTAGCTTTTGTTTTTCCTTCCCTCCCCCCCTTTTATTGCGTTTTTCTTGTTTCCCCCCTTTATTCCTTCCTTGCTCACTTTAAACTCTCGGCACACACCAGTTTTTCTCTTGCTTTTTTCTAAGCCATTTTATTCGCTTTCCATTTTTATTACTCTTTTTATCTTCGTTCTTTTGCTGCTCAGAATTTTCACTTCATTTTCTCTCTCTCTCTCTCTCTCTCTCTCTCTCTCTCTCTCTCTCTCTCTCTCTCTCTTCGTAAGAATCTTCATATAGTGACAAACAGGAGTTGTTATGCTATTAACTTTTGCATACTTGTACATTCTCTCTCTCTCTCTCTCTCTCTCTCTCTCTCTCTCTCTCTCTCTCTCTCTCTCTCTTTTCATAAGACTAATATGGTACCAAACTAGAGTTATTATTCTGTTAATTTTTTGCGTACTTATATATTCTCTCTCTCTCTCTCTCTCTCTCTCTCTCTCTCTCTCTCTCTCTCTCTCTCTCTCTCTCTCTTTTCATATGACTAATATGGTACCAAACTAGAGTGATTATTCTGTTAATTTTTGCATACTTATATATTCTCTTTCTATGGTACCTCTCTGATTATTCTCTCTCTCTCTCTCTCTCTCTCTCTCTCTCTTCTCTCTCTCTCTCTTTGTTAAGGCTAGAATCTTTACGCAAGAAAATCATTCACAATTTTTGAAGTAGGGCCTAGCTTTAATAAAGAGAGAGAGAGAGAGAGAGAGAGAGAGAGAGAGAGAGAGAGAGAGAGAGAGTGAGAGAATGTACAAGTGACAGCAGCAGCCTCCAACTCATATCCCTTTCCCTCCTTTGGGTAGCGGCGAATCTGCCGAGATAAACGAGTGATAAGAGAGTGTCTCATTTTATTTATCCTTTTCCCTTCCCCTTCCCCTGTTTCCCCCACAACTCCTAAATAAGAACGGGAATTGGGATACAGAATTTAGGCCAGAGGACAAGCGCTGGGACCTACGAGGTCATTCGGCGCTGAAAGGGAAACTTGAGAGTAGAGACTCTGAAGTTGTAACAGGAGGAAAACCTCAAAGCAGTTGCACTGTGAAAGATGGAAGAAAGAGACTATGAACGGAGATACAGTCAAAGGAATGAAAGGTGTTGCAGCTAAGAGCCGAAGGGAAGCTGCAAAGAACCTCAGTGAATGCCTACAGTGCACCGTGCGAGATGCACCGACGGCACTACTACCCTACGGGTCCTAGAGAACCTCCTTAGAGAACCCCATCTGGAGGAATGGCGTGGCTGGTGTTTTTGATGTCATGATTTGCTTTATCCGCAGATTCCCGGTTCCAGATGACAGGGCTTGTTATTGACAAGGAGGAGGAGGAAGAGGAGGAGGAGGAGGAGGAGGAGGAGGAGGAGGAGGAGGAGGAGGAGGAGGCGGCCACGTCTCTCTCTCTCTCTTTGGGTTTTCATTTAGCCATAAATTCTGAGCCGGTGTCTGACTGTGACACTGGGGGTGGGGGTGTGGGGGCCGGGAAGCTGTGCTATAGACTAGTCAGTCAGTCAGTTAGTCCGGTTGTATGTTGGTTGGCTAGTCAGTTGGTTCGTTAGTCCGTTAGTCAGTTGATTAGTTAGTCAGTCGGTGTGTTGATTAGTTAGTCCGTTAGTTAGTTGTTCCGTTAGTCCATTAGTCAGTTAGTCCATTAGTCATTCAGTCAGTTAGTAAGTATAGTCACTTAATCCGTTAGTCAATTAATTTGTTAGTAGGTTAGTCCTGTAATCCGTTAGTCAGTCAGTTAATCCATTAGTCAGTTAGTCAGTCATTTAGTTCGTTAGTCAGTTAAGCTGTTTAATCCGGTAGTTCGTTAGTTAGTCAGTCAGTCGGTAATATTGGCATATATGTCTTCTTCCCAAATATTTGATAGCTATTTATTTTAGTCGTTGTACGAGTTAATTACATGATACAGTAATTTATTTATTGGGTGGTGATAATTTACTGTCATCTTGCAATTGATATACATACATATATATATATATCTATATATATATATTATATATCTATATACTCGTATATATATATATATATATATATATATATATATATATATATATATATATATATATTTATATATTTTTTTTTTTTTTTTTATCGAGTTGTGGTGATATGGGATTCTGTACAAAGGAGTGAGTAAGTGAGTATCAAGTCTTTTTTTTTTTTTTTTTTTTTTTTTAGATAAACACTATATTGCAAGGCGTTGTTTCAAAGAGAGAGAGAGAAAACGAAGTTTTAGAAGTAAAAGAAAGAATGTATTTCATAGTGGTCGCATTAAAGTCAGGAGGGGTCGTTAATGCCCACAAAAAAAAAAGAAAAAAAAATCCGATGACCAAGAGGAAAAGGTTTTTAGTCCGGAAAGTATACAAACTTTCCCGAAGAAAGTTTTGTGGTTAAGTTTTGCCTGATGTGTGAAAATGCAGAGAAAGTAATTTTTCATATATTAGTCTGAAGCAGTTTGTAAAATTATCTGAAGGGATGTGATTATACGTTGTGAGGAAAAAAGGGTTTTAGTGCATTTTGCATAAAAGTGTGTCAGATGATCGACAGTGTTTACACTTTCCATTAAAAAATGTTGTGTGTAATGATATGGAACTGGAATATAAAATTTAGGCTAGAGGCCAAGCGATGGGACCTATGAGATCATTCAGCGTTGAAAGCGAAAACGAGAGTAAGAAGATTTTAAAGTTGCAACGGGAGGAAAACCTCTCAGTTGCACTATGAAACAATTGTTAGGAGAAGGTGGAAGGTAAGTTGGAAGAAAGAGAATATGGACGGAAGTATAGTATATAAGGAATAAAAAGGGTTGCAGCTAGGGGCCGAAGGGACGCTGCAGAGAACCCCAAGTAATGCCTACAGTGCACCTTGTGAGGTGCGCTGACGGCACTACCTCCCTATGTGGGAAATGATAAGAGGAATACGATTTAACCCGGTACTGTAAATCACCCTTGATAAGACCTCTTTGAGAGCTATTGTCCTTCCGAAGAGCCAGTTTCGCTACCAGCATCTTTGCGGATGCTGATGACCCGTAGCTAGTTCCTGGGTGAATTTCTCCTCCTCCTCCTCCTCCTCCTCCTCCTCTTCTTCTTCTTCTTCTTCTTCTTCTTCTTCTTCTTCTTCTTCTTCTTCTTCTTCTTCTTCTTCATTCTTTCTTTCTTTTAACTGAGCATTCGACTCTGGCTTGACCACTAACCTTTCGGTGGCAATTACTCACATTTACGCCTTAGGGGGTATTGCCATCTTTGCATCTCACGCGGTGCACTGTAGGCATTACTTGAGATTCTTTGCAGCGTCCCTTCGGCCCCTAGCTGCAACCCCTTTCATTCCTCTAACTGTATCTCCATTCATATTCTCTTTCTTCCATCTTACTCTCCACCTTCTTTCAAGAATTGTTTTACAGTGCAACTGCGAGGTTTTCCTCCTGTTAAATCTTTCAAAGCTCCTTTACTTTCAATTTCCTTTTCAGCACTGAATGACCTCATAACTCCCAGCGCTTCGCCTTTGGCCTAAGTTTTATGTTCCAATTCCAATTACACCCACTTAGTACTGCATATTGGTGATGATTTAAAAACCCACAGCAGCAACGCTTTGGACTAGGCTAGATCAGATGAAAATATATTGTGTTAGCAACAAAGAAATTGCGTACGATTTTAGAATTCTCTTTCTGCTTCTGTTTTCCCTTACTCCTATATCCTTTTTTCCTTTTAAGAGGCAGGCCCATCGCTTTCTTCATGGTTAACCCTCACTCTTTCCTTCAATTCCTTATTCGTTGTGGTTATAGATAAACAAACCAATCAGTCAGTCAATCAGTTTTTCCCATTCCTGTCTCTGACCTTCATCGCGCATGGGCTAAAGAAGGCCATTATGTTGCTCGTGCCGTCGGCCTACGCCATTCAAGAGATCTGTTGAGATAAGCCTGTCCAAACAGCGTTGAGAATATGTGCTTCTCTGCGCCCAGCATGAGAGTTGTTGGGGGAGAGTTTTGAGAAGCACCACAGATAAAAGTTGGTGTGGGGATGTGAGAAACACCACTCATAATAAAAAAAAGACGGGTCGGAGGGTGGGGAGGGTGGGGATAGGAATAAGGAGAGGGGAGGGGAGGGGAGGGGAGGGGGGCGCCCAGCGTTCCCAATTTAATCCACCCCTTACAATTTTATCGGGATGAAGTTAGTCGGAAAGTACTGTGCACTGCAAAGTTGAGGCTGATGCCCGTCGGATAAAAAACGAACTTGTAGGAAATGAAGTAATTTGTCAGTGAGAGAGAGAGAGAGAGAGAGAGAGAGAGAGAGAGCTTGAATGTAGTGGGTTGCAAGGTTTAATAAAGTAGGGGATGAAATTATTAGGGAGAGAGAGAGAGAGAGAGAGAGAGGGGGGGGGTGCTTGAAGGTAGTGGGTTGCTCAGTTGAATAGAGTGGGGAATGAAGTTATTATTAGAGAGAGAGAGAGAGAGAGAGAGAGAGAGAGAGAGAGAGAGAGAGAGAGAGGGGGCTTGAAGGTAGTGGGTTGCTCGGTTGAATAGAGTGGGGAATGAAGTTATTAGAGAGAGAGAGAGGCGGGGGCTTGAAGGTAGTAGGTTGCTCTGGTTGAATTGAATAGAGAGAGGGAATGAGAGTTATTAGAGAGAGAGAGAGAGAGAGAGAGAATGGAGCTTGAATGGGTTGCTCGGTAGAATGGAGTAGAGAATGAAGTTAGGAATGAAGTTATTAGAAAGAGAGAGAGAGAGAGAGAGAGAGAGAGAGAGAGAGAGAGAGAGAGAGAGAGAGAGAGAGAGAGAGAGAGAGAGAGATTTTCGAAATTCATATTAAGAGTATGAAACTGTTCTTGAGGACAGATAATATGAGACTGAAAGGAAATATTAAGGATAGATAAATATGAAACAGGAAAACTTTTCTTGGTAAAAGCAAGAGAAACTGAGGACGCAGTCGTAAAACATAACAAGGGCGAAAATGGATACTTGCAGAGAGAG